>NW_016169483.1:0-17340 GCF_001687245.7 Rhagoletis zephyria
CGAAAAACTCTTAAGCTCTGCGCTTCTGACAGCTCAACTCAAAATCAGCAAAATTAAGTTTGAGTTCGAGTTTGTAGGCTCATAAGTCTTTATGTGTACTTTTAAGTATTTTATGCTTGATTTCGTTTTGTAAATATGTCGCGCCAAAGGGTTAAGCCATTCGAGCATGAACATTGTGATGTGAAATAATGAGCGTACACAAGCAACGACGGTACTGAACAAACAAAAAGTGTGCGCGAAAATATTTATTTATATCTGTGTATTAAATTGAACGGCTTGGTTGAGTGCGTCGTCAATGTGTAAACATGCGATATACATACATACATACATGGAAACGCAAATATTTGCGCATTTCCTTATTAATTTTGTGAAGAAAATTGCTTACAAGAAATTAATGAATTAGCAAGACGCCTTTAATCATTTTGAGTTCAAAGCGACGAAGGATGTTTGTAAACCTTCGTCAGTTGTAAGTGATCACACAAAAAAAATGAATATTATCGCGAAACTATGGGTAAATTATAGTAAAACTGCGTACTTAGTTTTTCCCTCTGACATAAGGAGTTTTTTTAAAGGACTTTGAAATTAAAATAATATGATTATTTCAAAAAATTATTTAAAAAATTCGGTGCAATTTAGAATAACAATAAGGCTATTATATAAAGGAAAAAATTCTGCAGAATCAAGTGCTTAGTGCATAAGGACGATTGGGCATGGAAAATGTCCTTTACAAATTTTGTGCTAAATTTTTTTTTTTAAATTTTCAAAATTTATATTTATTTTATTATTTTTTGAGGATCTCATAATCGAATTTCGTCCTGCAAACTTTATTAACTTATAAAGACAAAGTTTATTAAAAGCGCATTTTCAGTACTTATTCGTCCTTCCAAACCAAATAAATTTATGGTGTCTTAAATTCTACAGAATTTTCTCGCTCATTTGGTACCCATATTGTTATTCTACATTGCACTATTTTTGTTTTTAAATAATTTTTTGAATTTATCATATCTTTAGAATTTTAAAATCCTTTGAAAAAAAAAAATAAAAACACAGTTTTATTGTGTTTGGCCCATAGTTAATATATCGATTCTTTCGTGTGTTTTGAAATCTCTTTTGTGTTTGTCGCACGGTGTAACCATTGCGCATGTACTATATATGTATGTTCATACACATGTATGTGATTCCCGCTCATCCTAATTCCGACGACTACGGGTAAAAACATTTGTTGGTTTGCCGCTTCATTCGAGGATCTTTTAAATGGCACAGTTTGACGTTTACTGTGGATTTCTTGTACTACAAAAATTTCTTCAGTGCGTTTTTGTTAAGTCTCGGCCCTAAAGACCTGAAGACGTCGCACTATCATCGGCTATTTCATTCCCTTCGATACTGCTATGTCCAGGAAACTAGACGTGATTTTGTTGAGTCAGCTACCCGCATGCCACTTGGTCAGCAACGAATATGTATTTTTTGATATATATCAATCGGCTAACATCCGAAAGCGAATACGAAGACGGATACTGAAACGAAGACGAATACAAAAACAAACAGAGAACGAAAATCACAACGAAGATGAAGACAAATTCGAAGAACAACCGAAGTCAAATACCGGGACGAATTCAATGACGAATAGGACGACGAAGACCAAGGCGAATACGGAGACCTTAACGAGGCCGTACATACATATCTATATATATGAATACGAACACGAGGACCAAGGCCAAGACCAAGTCGACCACGAAGACCGAAACCGAAGACAAATACGAAGTGAGCGACTAAAAATAATATTAAATTGAATTGAATACGAATACGTAGACAAAGAAAGAGAATAACGTTAACCTTAACATGGAGCTTAATCAAAAACGAATACGAATGCGATAATGAATAAGAAGGCGATCCGAAGATGGAAACGAAGATGGGACTTAAACGAATACTTAATGCGAATTTTTTATATAATTTTCTATTTCTCTTTTTTTTTAAGTTTTTTTTCGCATTTTATTTTCTATACTGGTTTCTGTTTCTCAAACTATAAAAAGGTTTCCTTTAAAACGGAAAGAGCCTTTGAAAAACTCGACAAATTTATTGAGAGATCAAGATTTGTATGAAATAAAAAAAACGGTTTGTTCGATAAAAAATTCGTTTTATATGACATTCGAAAAGCCATGATTGCAAACTATTTACCGGTCAGTGTAAATATATTTCCCCTTCCCTAACTCTAGTACGAAACGTTGGCTGATTGTGTTACATGTCATCAGTAGTTATATTCTGTAAGTTTTCTATCGGCCGATAATTCTTGTTGCGATTGGCGCTAGTCATTGCTTGCGCTTGCAACAAGCATATTCTGTAACTGTGTCGTATCGAGATAATTCGTTTACATTTTTCATCGAAAATTGATGGAATTAAATCAGAAAAATACGGCAATTTTTGGACATTAAAAAGTCTAGTTCGGGTTAAAGTCCAAGCTGACGAGTATTCGCTTTCGATGCTTCCTCTTCGCAAAAAAAGATTACATACATATGTATAACTAAAACTCACAAGTTTGTACATAAAATCAAGCTAAATTTTACTTTTCGTGAATGGTAAAATGTACATTTTACGAGTATATAGTGTTTATTCTAAAAATGTTTAATATTCGAATTTCTAGGTTCTTTATTTCCTGGAACAGAGTGAGGATACCATTTACAAATAAGAATGAAAAAAATCAACGAAATAAGTACTACAGCTGCAAGCTGGGCGTAATGAAATGCAGTAAAGAAAGAAATTGATATGCAGTGCCCGATTTGTGAGCGCGATATTACTTTCTGAGTATTAAATTCACATGTGTGTGAGTATGTATGTATTTCCTCGAATTGGTGTATGCTTTGTGTGTGTATTGGTACATATGCACCTAAGTTTCTTATATACAACCATTTGTACAAAGAAATTTACAATTTGCTCAAAATGCGCAAAGTGAAAACGAGAATAAGTGATATTAAATTTAAGTATTCCGATAAATGCAAACACACTTTTTCTACATAACTACTATGCGCACTTAGTATGTAAGTACATTCATGTGTAGATATCGTCATCGTGGCCCACTTCCGAGTACATACATACCAACACATTACGGCTATCAAATACGCAATGATCATGTCCAATGCTGCACTCGGTAATGTCTTCATTTCCAATCCAACATACATACGTTTGCCTTGTACTGATTGCTTTGTTGAAAATTTGTCATTCCTTCTTTTTTTCGACTAAAGTAAATTTAATAACGCTTTTGGAATTTGTTAGAAAGGAAATGAGATTGCATGAAATAAAAATGCAATGTATGCCAACTCGTCGCAGATAAAACAATCAGCTGAGAGATATTTCACAAAATTGCAGTAGGCGAGTGAGCAAAAGGAAAGCACAAAATTGTATTGCTGACAGCTGGTTGAAGTGCATTTGTCGATTACTTTTCAGTTTTCGAAGAAGAGAAGGAAAGTTTTTTAGAAAATTCACATGCACATGTGTAAATGGTATGCTACTTTAGGCGTGTGTACTATTGTAATGGTAATAGAGCAATAGACGCCAAGTCAACCAGTTTTGGAATTTTTGTCTGTCTGTATGTCTATGTTTGAGAGTTGCCACCAGTTTGAAAATTGCTGTTTAAGAAAATTGCTAAAATAAAGAAAATCATGCAGTATGTACGTCAAAAAAGAAGAAGAGTTATAACAAGGCATATGTGGAAATATTTTTGTGGAAGGTTGCCATCTGTTTGAAATTTGAATTTAATTTAATTGATGAGATAAATTGAATATTGCAATATGGATATCAAAATGAAGAGGCTTAGGAAAGCTAACTGCAGAAAATATTTTTGAGGAGGGTGGCCACCTGTTTGAAAATCGCTGTTTAAGTAACTTTATAAGATAAAGAAAATAATGCAGTATGGGCGTCAAAAAAATGTATTTCGTTGTGCGATTAACCGTGTTATGATGCGCGTTTGTGGAGAATTTCAAGAAAAAAAATGTTTCAATAAAGATAATTAATTTTGGCGGGGCGTAATCCGCGGATCTAATTCAGGTAAATAATTAATTTTTTATTTGTATTTGGTTAAAGGTGCAGTATTGCACTCAGAAATACGTTACTCATACGCCCAGGTTTCTAATACCAAAAACAAGCAAATATTCTAGTTTATACATATGTATATATGTGTGGGATTCCGTTGTGGTGTAGTGGTTAGCAGTGCGTGCTATCATTCCGCAGGGCCTACGTTCAAGACCCCGTTTCCCCACTCCCAAACAGATTCCAGTATAAATTATTAAAGAGGCAACTACATTAATGACTTACACGAATTTAAATTTATTCTTCACATTTTTTTTCAACTCCTACCATATGCATACATATACTGCATATACTAAGTACTCGTACTTACATACGTAGCTCATTTCAGGCTATAACAGATTTCACTTAAAGTGCATTGCATTGCTTGCCATCTCATTTACATAGAAAGATCACGCAGCGTTGCCGCCAACACGCTCGCTTTCTGTCAAACAAATCCAAATAGCAAATCCTGTACGAAAGGGCTTACAACAACCACAACAACAACAACAACAACAAATTAGTAACAGCCGAGACTAGTAAACAACTCCGGCTGGGTTGATAGCGACCCGCAATGTTTCGCTGCATTTCTGTCTTTTCACATTTAAATCTTGTTGCTGTTTATATATATTTTTTTAGTATTTTTTTCCATTCAACAGCGAATAAAACTGGCCGGGCGGGCAGGCGCGTTTACATTTTAATGTGCACTAAAAGAACGTTGAAATCGCGTAAAGCCGTCAGCCTTGTTTTCCTTTTGCTATGCCTCGTTTTGCTTTGACTCCGCACGACACCTAAAGTCTGTTGCTGTTGCTTTGCATTTTAATCTTAATCGTTGCACTTAAGTGCCACTGCATTATTTTAGTTGTTGCAGGCGCTAGTGGGGAGGGTGGTGGTCGCAGCGAGTACTTGACATTTAGGCGGATTTTCTAAATGAGGCAAAAGAACGCAATGCACATAATGTTGGAGTACGAAGATGGGTAGTTGGTAAATTAAGTGTAGTGAGTTGGGAGTAGTGGTAACCGTTGAGCTTAAAAATTTGCTTAAAATAAGCCTTTAAATTTTGTAACAGTTTGTTTGTAAATTATGGCATACATTTTTTTGATACTCTATATACGTATACAGTGACTTACACAAGTGTTCACGTGTTGATTATTTTCTTTAATATTTACTACCTTTTTCAAGTAAATTTTTGCTTGTTGTTTTTCTATAACAATTTTCATCAAAACTTTGAGATTTTAATTTGAATCCTTACAACATTTCTGGGTACGCAGTTTTATAGCCCATGTAATTTCAGTCTCATGAAGTGCAAGCTTCAGGCGTCAAAAAAATTGCACTGATTTTTAATATTTTTTATTTGGCTGACAGATTTTTGCGTTATGCCATATATAAGTACATAAGCGGAATTTTCCATGGAATAAAATGTGAAAGACCGTTCGCAGAAAAATGTAAAAAAATCAACGCCAGTTTTCACAGATTGCACTTGTTATATAAAAAACCGCAAATGCCGTTACCCAAATCAAATGACCGAAAATCCTAGCAACTTTTTAGCCGCTTGAAACTTGCTCTTCATCCCACTCAAGTTGCATGGGATATAAAACTGCATACCCAGAGGAAGTTGCCGAGTCGAATGGTAATTTCTGTCAACCTCTTCAAGGTAGCGGGACCAGTTGACCTTAAAATTGGCTTTTTGCCAAAAACTCTGGAGATGTCTTTTACTGACTCCAATATACACTAATTGCTTGGTGCGAGAGCATACCTAATCAGGTAGGTGTTAGTATTAGCGGCGTTTATTCCGAATGCTAGCAAAAGCTCTCGTATATCTCATAAGGACTTAAGATTAATATCAGTTACTCTACGTTTTTGCTATAACCCCGGGAAAAGCTAATTTATCTGCATATTGGAAACAGCATTCATGAGCTGTCGTGAGCTCAACATGTGGATATAAAGGGTAGTTAGGTCGAAACCAGTAGGTACATAATCGTTATCTCAATAGATGCATCTTTTACGAAGAAGACTTTATTATAGGTGCCTTAATCGACATGGAAGAGGCTTGTATTAATGATCTTTTAATTAGAGTTTATATATCACAAGCTCTGCAAAAGAACTATCACATCCAGGTGAGACAATGCCACCATCCAGCCTATTGTAAAAAGGCACAGGCGTTCCCTCTCACGCATTATCTGGATTTGAGTCGTAAACCACTGGCTGAAAAAGCTTAAGCGTAGAGTCGGCCGGCTCTTATTCATCGTCTTTGATATTTACCGTGAATTGTAAGATAACCCGCGCGACTCTTCCCTCAGTTTTTGGTGTTTGTCAAACGATTTCTATTGGGTACTTAACTTGGGCTTGGGGGTATTAGTGGCTCTCTACTTATGCAAGGAAGCGACCGGTAAGCGATGAGCTAACTCTTCTTGAGTCATTTCCTAAATTTATGAAAGTATACTTAAGCCCCTAATGTTCTATGGAGCCCTCGTCTGTTAGAATGCACTATAAAAGTGTTCGCTAGTCAAAAAGATCGAGCATACACAATGCGTCGCGCTTATCGGAATCAGCGGGAAGCTTAGGACCACACCTGCCTTGTCACTTAGCGTTATGCTTAATATAGCGCTGACATCATATGTAAGATTTCTGCAGCAAAGGATGTAAGTTGAGTCGGTGGAGAGGTCGCTCGCATGGAGCTTGCTATTAACCTCAAAGATACGCTTTCAGGTGACTGTAGTATTTTTCAGGTAGAACTAGCTAACTTTAAGGAAACAGTCGATTTGCTGCTCGAGTTCGGCAGGGGACTTAAATATCAACTCAGTTAGCCACACTGAAATTAGATAATTAGGCTCACTGAATGCTATGAAGGCATAGTTAGGAATGCTCGGCTTCTCTTGGGGTTGCAACCATAGTGCTACTGCAGAAAATTGCGTTACATAAGAAGAGGTCTGGAAAAGAAACCTCGAGTCGGTTCCAGCGTGTCAGCTCAGCGATCGATGGATGAAAACCAGGGCCTTTATTATGGCAAGGTCTCTCTGACCGAGGCTCGAGGATGTTTTTGGACACACATCGGTACCTTACTATCGCAATTTGAGTACAATTAGGAGGATTCATATCAGCACTTTCAGCCTGGCTTTTGCGAGGTTAAGTTTTAAACACCTTGGTTAGCGCTTTCTAACCAGGGAATAATGCTTATCATGCAAGTATGCTACTCTTCGAGGCCGACACCTTAACCTATAATTAATTATAATAATCTAGTATCCAAATACAATAGCTCAGCGTTTTTTGTTTTTAAATTTTAACACACAAATCTAAAAACATTAGAGTGGCTCGCCAAACAAGTGTGCAGCTCTCACGGTAAACTCATAAATTGTGATTAAATAACTCAAAATTATTTTGACGAATTTTTACTTTGAAGATACCACGGAATCTTCTATTAGCAAATCGTATTAAATTGCAAACAAGATTATTTTCTACGAAATAAAATTTTTCGATTAATTTCATATCGTCAAAAGTGCGATTTTTCGGAATTTTTTGGAATGGTGTAGCTCACAAAAAAAACGTTAAATTGAGCCAAGTCATATATTTCGGTGCGAGTTATAAAACTGATATGGCCTGAGAAGGCCACCATATCATTATTGTTATTGTAATAAGCGTGCGGCAGCCTAATGTAAATATTAACATACATACATAATGTCACTCATATACATATGCTTGCAATTTGCAACAGCAACTCGATTTTATTGAAAGCCCAGCTTGTGCATATTTTTCCTTATATTTTTCAAAAAATACCACTTATCTATGCAAGTATTGGCATCTGATCGGAAATGCCACACCGCGCCAATAAGCCAGCTCGGAAGTGGTGGTTGGGTGGCCAAATGTGTTATTGCACGGTTTGTTACACATTTCGGAAATAGCTGAAAAATACTAAAACGGCGCACATACTTACACACAGCCACCTACATGCCAGCATACATACATACATAAACATATGTACATATATTGCTGCCCTACAGTGTGCATTCANACGGCGCACATACTTACACACAGCCACCTACATGCCAGCATACATACATACATAAACATATGTACATATATTGCTGCCCTACAGTGTGCATTCATTTATGCATACATACATACATACGTATGTGCAACTTATTCACCAAGCCCACAAATGCCCTTCGGTTGTTGAGTGGCAGGCAGCTGTGTGTGGGCGTGTTGTTTTCTATTTACTTTTCGTTGTTGTTGTTGTTGTTGAATAATTTTCTAGTTTCACATATGCAAAACGATTTGCATGCTGTGTTGCACTCTACAGCACATGCGGGTGTAATTTTCGGGCAGTTTTCGCCATATTTTTGCTGCATGCTACATATTAATCTCTCTATGGTGCTGCTTGCTGGCCTTTCGCTTCCGCGTTGAGCACCACTTCCACCTCCTGAGTGGCTGTGATGCGCGAAAATTTTATTTCGGTATAAAAATATATATTTTTATTAGTTAGCAAGTTAGGTCAGTTAGGTGGGTTGTGACTTGTTCACATACAGTTTGCACTTTTATGCGGCGTAAATGTTGAACCGTTTTTGTTAACGGCTGCGGCGTATTGATTTTATGTAACAGCGGTGATTTCCGGGTTGTATAATAGTAATTTTAAAATTGTTTGCAAATAAATAAATATATTTGCGTTAAAAGTCCTACAGCGTTGCATCCATTTACATATTTGAAAGCAAATACACATATTTGTAAGCGAATACAAATGCTTGTAAATAGAATCGAAAATAAAGTGAGTTGAGCCGTTTAAAATATACGAGTAGTGGACTGGGTCGCGAAAAAGATTTGAAATATCCCACCCTAGTTTGAAAGCATACTGTGAAAGGAGTTTGGGGTCAGACAAATTTTCGCACTAAGCGAGTCTTAAAAACAGTGACAATAGAAATATCTACATACATATGTATATGACGCGATTTCATAAGGTAATATATTGTCGAAAAAATATTTTTGAGAACTATAAATCCATAAAAGATTCTACTCACCTTTGGTAACGCATTACCCTACTAAATTTTAATGAATACCTCATAAAAAGCACTTCAATTCAAATAAAACTAAATATTTTAACATTTCGTAAGCGACGAATTTTGATCTTTGAAGCATAAAATAGGTAGTACAGGCAATCTGGCTCTATATGTAGGAGTACCTGGAAAAAATTCCACACGGAACAAAAATGCTACCATGACGTTCAGAAAACTATTTTAATCAAAATAAGAAAATGTTGTATCTCTCAATTTTACAGGAAATATTTTTAATTAATTAATTACCGCACCGCTATGTACCACTGACGCACATATGGATAAATGTAGTATATGATCGTAGTTTATTGAAACTTTACTCCTACAAGCTACCAATTTCGAAAAACCCGGGCTTTAGGACCGGTTTCCAATAAAAAAAAGCGGAGTGATCACGTCCATTTTCGAAAAACCCGAAATTTTAATACCGGTTACTTGCTTCATAAAAAGCGAAGTGTTTCCACCAATTTATTTTAATATAGTTATTTCCAAAATGAAATTTGAATTTTTGTACCGGTTACTAACTTCGAAAAATCCGAAATTTTAGACTGGTTACCAGTTGCATAGAAAGCGGAGTAATCCCACCAATTTCTTTTATTATGGTTATTTAAAAAATATAGTCGCTTTTTTGTACCGGTTACCAATTTCGAATAATCGGAATTTTCAGTTTTTTTTTTATTATACTACTAGCGGACCCTCACCCGCTTCGCTGGGTGAAAGAAAAATAGAAATGAAAGGTGTTCTTGGTTTTTTTCTTTTTTTTGTCATTTAATTCATGTTCGGCCACTATTTTGTGACTTATTCTAATAACAATGATTACAATGATTGTAAACTAAAAACTTATTCTAAAGCCTTCTGATACACAACATTTTTGGTTTTATTTTCATGTGGTGTATAAATATATAGTAACGATGGTTTCCCTACTCGCGAACATCCTACNGTATATATATAGAGATATTACATACATATTTGTTTAATCAATTTTTAAATTCGTTTCTTCACTTTATACATTTAAAAAAATGGGCAGAACTACTCCGCTTTTTACGAAATCGGTAGCCGGTACTAAAAATTCCGATGTTTCCAAATTGGTAACCGGTACAAAAAAGCGAATTAATTTTTGAAATAACCGTATTAAACGAAATTGGGTGAACTCCGATTTTTATGAAGCTAGTAACCGGTACTAAAACATCGGATTTTTCGTAGTTAGTCACCGGCACAGAAAAACCGATTTCATTTTTAAAATAACCATAATAAAAGAAATGGGCGCAATCACTCCGCTTTTTTTCAAAATAGGAAACCCGGGTTTTTCGAAATTGGTATCGGGTACAAAAAAAAGCGATTTCATTTTAGTAATCCTTGCTACATATGTCCATATGAACGTCAGTGCTAGCAGCAGCGAATTTTTGCCACCTCAAGTGCTATATTGACTGTACTATGGAAGTAAATGTTGCTGTTCGCAGACAACTTGTACGCCATGGCATGCGATTAGTTCTAATGAGTAGGCAAAGCAGTTATTCGTTTGTTACTAAACTGCTATCTTATTATTTATCGACAAAGGACACAGTTGTGTATTATTGGGAGCGAAATAAGTAGATAAACAAAAAGTTAGAGATAAAAAAATTATTTACACACAAACTCAAACAGCTACATAAATAAAAGCCATGCGAGCAGGACATTGTTCAATATTGAAGGAATGGAGAGCTTTTTGCCAATTTTTATTTTATTAAATTTTTCTCATACTAATTTATAATACTCTACCGCAACAAACCAGGTTCGAATGCCGAGGGACGAAATGAAAAGTATATATTAAAATCGAAATAATTTGCTGAATCTAAAATTTGATTTTTTATTTGGTTTCATACATGCATCTGAGATGTTCAGCATGAAATCGTTTTCAACTAAAAATCAGAAAAATTCCAAATCGTATCTGTTTCACAAACATTTTTGGTAATTTTCTGAATGAATCCGAAAAACGACTGAGTATGGAAACGGAAAAGCTATTATTGCTTTCCAATAGACGTATATTTATATACCAAACATCCTTAATGGACTGATCAAAAGCAAATTACCAAGGTAAACAATAACACATTTTTGTTTACATTGTTCTATCGCTGCTGCGCATATATAAATGTAAATGTTTTAACAAAACTAAACAATATTTATCTTGATTGCCCTCAGAAATTTTGCAGACATTTTTAAATGATAAAAAATCACCATCTACATGCCAATATTTATTCATTCGAATACAATACATAAATAAATTCATAGCAGCATATGAAAGCCTAGCACATTTCAATGCATTCATTTATCACATTTAATGATGTTGTTTGTTGATGAGTTTTAAATGTAAAATTAATGATTTTTATAACAAAAAAAAAACAAATATTTTTACGCAGACACTTTTGCAATTGCATGTACATACATATGTATAAATGTATGTATGTACTACCCTTGCCCAATTTTAGTTCAACGCTCTTGAAATATTTTGCTGCATAGAGTTTAGAACTAAAAGTGGGCAAGGGTTAGGGTATTCTTCATTGTTCTTACATCACTACAAAAGTGAAACAGCCTGTTAATATTGTAGAAAGTGTGAAAAGCATGATAAAAACATAGCAAGGTATAACCGTTCTCTCAATTTGTCGGCCATGATTTTTTTTTGAAGTTTGCCAACATTTTAAAATCATATAAAAGTGAAAATAAAAAATTTAAATTGTTCGAAATTGTTGTTGCTTGAGATTGAAAATGAAAATGTGTGTGTGAGTTTGTGAGTAAATTTAAAAATTAAATTGTTTGGAAACGTCAAGAATTTTAAAAGTGACTCTCAGCGGTTCTACCTTACTATATTTTTATCATGGTGAAAAGTATTTATACCTCAAACTCCAGGTAGGTGTAATATGGTTTGTGGAAAATTGGTTATTTGCCTTGTCAACTTTTAAAAACCTGTTTGCTTTGCAGATGTTTGTATCGACATGGCTTTGATTAATGACAATAGGCGGACGAATGTAGGTTGGAAATAATTGTGTAGGTTGCAAGATTGTACAAATAAGTGACATGTGTTATTGTAAATTCAATCGTTAAAGTGATTTCATACATAATAGATTATACAATATCGGAACCTCAAAGTTTTATATGATTTTATAACATAGATTTTAAATATTTATTGACTAGAACAACTTATTCATACCTTTTGCAAAGTTGCTATAATACATACGTCTGTATGTTTGAAACAGTAGAAGTAAAATAGCAAAAAAGGGCGGATTATAATTCTCAGATAATCCTCTTAATTTTATCTTGCGTTGGGATTCTTAGTAATTCATTGGCATCGTCGGAATTTTGGAAGACGGAGCTGCAAATGAGAGCCTATCGCCATGAAAATGACTGCTGAGACAGGTTACCAAGCTAATGCGACCAACGATGATCTATTTTAACAAACCTCTGTTTGGTTAAAGGCCTCCTTTGATCCACGTACTATAAAAGAAGCCTGCCAGATCACTTTTTTGATTGCTATTTAGGGCATGTGATTCTATGTATGTTGATACTAGCAAGCGGCGTGTGGGCCTAGTCAGTAAGGGCTTTATAGTGGTACATTTATAATCTGATTTAAGTTCGTTAAATTCATATAACCAGCACTGCATTACTTTACATTGGGTAGTTGGAATGTCTATAACTCACACTTGGCAAGTTAGGCTTCAATTTATTGCTCAATATACAGTAACTACATCCATTGGAGTTTCATGGTAGACCGATGAAGGGCCTTGAGCCTACAAAATTCTATGCAGCTCTTTCGCTAGCGAGAATATCAGAAGTGGTCCACTCTGCTTCCAGAGTTTACATTCTTAAATATTCTTGTTGGTTACCCCACTTTCAGCATACCGCCCTCATACATAGAGCGATGGTATAAAATAATAGGCAATTGCCTTTTTGAAGGTTTTGGTCGTCCAATGTTGCAGTTGATTCTTTTTGGAAAAGAGCTCTTAAAGTTGTGCGAGAAGTTGTACTCAGAAGACAAAGTTTCGGGATGCTAATTTGCAGTCTCTCGGGCTGCTTCAAAACTCTGGTAGGGGCTGGGTTTACTAGCTTCGTGTCGTCTACAGTTTCCTATGAGATGAGTCTGGCTATGCTTAAAGCTTGGCCTATCTGAACTTCGTGTCTGTTTTATTCCACCAGAGTAGGAATGGCAAACTATCGATAGTCCGAGCCATCGATAGTCTCCGATACTATTGCCCAAACCCATCGATAGTGTTTCGATAGTATCGGTTTAGTTTAAGAGTGGAGCTCCACAACAAACATTTGCGGTGTTTTAGGCCTTCAGCACTTTATTCCACTTATGAGGCTTGGATCATTGTCTAATAAATAGCACTATTTGAAGTAGGCTCTGAAAATTACTTGATCAATGAATTTGAGTAAAATTAATAAATTAATTTAAAAACCTTTTGAGACCACATTTTGGAATACATTTTCAAATCTACTTTTTTCTTTTCACCATACACCATACAAGTTTGGTCTTCCTACATTTTTCTCTCCTTTATCCTCACTCGTTAAAAATTGTTACGCAAAGGAGGCAAATTTGCCATTCAACACGAGAAGTTTGATCAAACTTTAAGATAGCGGTCAGAAAATCAAAACATTTTGATATTAGTTAAACTTTCAAGCCCCTCCCCATATACCACCCAACAGATTTGAGCTAAAGAGAAATTTCGTCATGTTTGACAACCCGTTTTGTGCGGCGTTCTTCACTCTTAAGAAGCCAAACAGTTGATTTGATACATCGTTGATTTGTTCGATATCTAATCGAGTAACTATTTTGGATTCATAAAAAACGCTTTGATATGTATAAAATCAATTAATTACTAGACAAGGAAGAAAGAGATGATATGGTACTTTCTTTCGATAGTCGATAGTTGTTTGACCATCGATAGGACTATCGTCAGACGGCAGCAACAATAGTCGTGTCGATAGTTTGCCAGCCGTATACAATGAATCAACTCTTTAGTAGATGTCAGGAGTAATTATTCATTGAAGGGATCGATTTGATTGTCTGAGCAGTGTTTCAAGTGTCCTTACACCCAGGTTTTCAGAAGCTGTAAGGTAGATATGTGGTCACAAAAATAGCAAAATACATTCAAAAAAATCCTAAAGGACCAAACTAATTCAACAGAATAACTTTTAAAAAGTTCTCACTTGGTTTAAAACGATGTTTAATAAGAGATCTTTCTGGAGGTTTAATATTAAAATTGGTTATAAAAGTTATTAAAAAAAAACGAGCGAAAATACTATACATAGATGCGTCAAGTTTATAAAAATCCAAAAGCAACCCCAACTTCAATTAGGAGCTGCAGTCCAAGTGACTTATTAAGTAATATCGATTTCTGACGTCTTCTTTGCCTTCGTCAACTTGTTGCGCCTCAAATCCGCAAGTCAATGGCTTCAACAAAATGTTTGTGCATTTAAAATTTAGGCGGAAACGAAACGCTGACTTTGAAGGGTGATGCAAAGACGTACAAAAAAAAAAATACCAACTTGAAAACAAACTTGACTGATAAATTTATGCAAATAGCTTTTCACTTTCTAACATTCCGATATAGTTTTTTTCGCCATCACTCTTGTACGGGGTTAATATTCGCAATAACCAAGTCACCACAGTTTTGTGATTGTTCTTGTTGCTGCTTTTGCTGCTGCTGCTGGAAACTTTTAAATTTGTTTTCTTGGCTACACAGACATACCTACAGATTTTCAATTTTTGCGCTAATGGGTCAAGCAATCAAAAAGTTTCACGTTTTTTTTTACGCACAAACACAGCAGCAGCACATAAAACAAAAGATAAAAAAAAAAACTTTTCAAAATAAGTTTGGGTCAAAAAAAGAGGAAAGTGGAAAAAGGTAAAAGGGAAAGCGCGCGCTAACTAGTAAGTATATCTAGAACCAAAAAGTGTCTGATCTGTGAATGCAAACAATTTTTCAATGTTGAACTTTATTAACTTCGGCGCAGAGTTGTTGCATTTTTACTTTCATTTTAAATAACACAAACATTTGTTTAAGTTCATAGCAAAGTAATTTATGTCTTAATAACCAGAACTAATTTTTAAGAAAAATTTCAACAGAAATTACTTTGGTAATTCCTCGTTGTTTTTTTTTTTTTCGGTGGAAGGCTGTGTTTTGTGTTCTGGTGTTTTGCACGCTGGCGACAACACAACAGGAGTGAAGAAGTGTGTAGCAGCATTGAGCGCAAATTAATTTCTACTTTGTCATTTCCTTATTTTGGTCGGTATGGCAAAAAGTCCGACATATTTATTTGCGCAACTGCAAATAACTTTGACAATTTAATTTTGATTAAGATTGCTAGGTTATGATATGGGTTTGAGTGCGATGTTCCACGACTTCCTCATATTTTCAGGAAAATTTCTTAATTTTGCTAAATTTTAAACCAACTTAAAAAATGAAATTGAGGAGATTAACTACTCGTCGTGCACTTTTTTTTATTTGTTCGCGTTTTAATTTTTTTGTTTGCAAATCGATTTGAATGATTAGGGACGGCTCTACAGTGGCTCCTTTTAAATTGAACTTATGATTTTACCTTGTAATGCTTTTATCAAGGGCATTTCATTTTAAAATAGGTGTTATTACCATGCAAAATTTTTGATTTTTTACTCAAAATCGAACAATTTTTTTGAGTGGTAAATTCTTTCTTTTCTGTTTGCGATGAAATTTTTAAGAATGTAGTTTTATCAAAGAAAATAAAAAGAAAATAAGGAAATGTATGTATGTATCTATTTCCAAAAAATTTTTAACCATTTCCATACAAAAAACAACGTTTTTGCCATTTTCGGTAATTTCTGAATGTATTTTGTATGAAAGCTGTACTAAATAAGAATTCGGGTCGCAAAAATTATTTTAAATTCGGATTCCTCGTACCAAAAATGACAATGATAATAATAATGATGATGATAATGAAGACGATAATTATAATGATAAAGATGACGTTAGCTTACCCAAAAAATTAAGAAAATTCTTTTATAAAAATGTTTAAAGTCGGGCGGGTCAACTATGCTATTAGGAAAATAGTTTTTTTTTAAATTGATCGAACAATAAATAAATCAAAATTCAGGATAATACACTGCATGAACCGGCTGTACCAAACGGATGCTCTGCAATTTTTCTCAGATCGCGAGGTGAATGCAGGCACACTAAAAATTAACCACTTAGGAATAGTGGATGAATCCCAAGGCAGTTTCTTGGCCGTCCAATTTTTGTCATTTTTGGGTAGATATTTAAATTAAACCAACTTGTGTACAGATACTGTGATTTATTTATTTTTGTCAAGTTGATTCTTTACTTTTTAAATATTTTTTTCATGAAGTTCATTTGATTCTATGGCTTTGCAACCTGCCTTGGAATTTTTAATTTAAACGAAATTTTCAAGAAGCAAAACCTACAAAAATTTTTTTTTTTGATTTTATGATTTTTATTAGTATCATTTAACGTACCCATTATAAAATCAACAATTTCAAAATTTTAATTACTTCTTTAATATTACAAAGTTTTGTAGCTTCATTTAAATTGCTCTCTACTTGCAGAAAATTCCAGTTGAACATTCTCTGCCATTCACTGCAATACTAGCATTACAACAAAAATCTCTATTCCATTTTCGCTACTCACTGCGTTTCCTCTGCAACACCCCCCACCTATTTTGCGTTTCCTGCTTCCTGCCTATTTCCCTACTTTTCAGCTAATATCCCAAGGGCTGAGCTATTCATTTGCCGCTATANGTTTTGCGTTTCCTGCTTCCTGCCTATTTCCCTACTTTTCAGCTAATAACCCAAGGGTTGAGCTATTCATTTGCCGCTATAAATTAGCAGCTGTCTAAGAATGCAACAAAAGTGCAACTGTGAAACCGCAACTATGTTCTACAACAATTCTTATTACTCTTAGCGAGGCTTCGCATCACAAACATAAAACAGATGGATTTGTTATTATGCTCGTAGTAAGAATGGAAAGCCAATGGGGTTACTCAACAACAATGAAACACGGCAAAATTTTAAACATTGTACTAACTTTCGTCAAAAAAATGTATGCTTCTTGTAAAAGGTAGGTAAATGTGCCAAAAAGGGTAACGAAAGTAATATAATTAAATGTGATAAGAACCTTGTTCCTTCGGTACATGAGCATAGGGTGAGATGTGAGGTTAATAAGAACGACCAATGAATTAATCGTCCCATTCAAGTGAGCTTTTACAATAAGAACAACAA
>NW_016169484.1:0-17340 GCF_001687245.7 Rhagoletis zephyria
CCGATCTGGGCGGGGTTGTTGTAGCCGCTACAACAACAACAACAACACAACATTCATCCAAACAAGCTATCGCCTCGTCTGCTCTCTCGTTGCGTCCTATGCTCCTATGGACGAAAACGCAGACAACAGGGAGTCATCGAGCGTAATTCCATCTTGCCTTATTTGACGAGCTTAGACTTGGTTTCAGTAGATGATAAAGCTATGAGTGCTGCCGGGCTGAGTAAATTGCCGCTCTTTCTTTTGTGGAAGCGCTATTATTTAGTATGCTACAGGCCTCACATATGCCCAGAACTTCAGCCTGAAATTTGCGGGAATGGTTTGCCAGCCGCAGGGTCCGATTGACAGCAAGCCCTCCGGAATAGACTTCTGTCCCTACACCGCAGTCTATCTCGGAACCGCCAGTGGATATACAGATGACTTCCTATCAGCTTGGCTATTTTTCATTGCCTTCTGGATGGAAACCACATAAGTTCATAAAAGCCAAAATCCAAGCTTGATGGCATGTAGTCCGTGACTTTATTTGCTATCGGACTAAGGCTTTAGATTGAGCTATGTCGAAAGGTCGGAAGACACCCTGAGTCTTACTGCTGTGTACATGACGATATCCTTTAGGTAAAGATCAATGGGTATCATATTGATGACGAAATTCAGTGCTTCTGTGGAACATGATTTCAATGCCCCAGTAATTCCTGAACATGCCGCTTTTTGTATACTACTTAGACTTTTGACAATGTACTGTATATTTAAATACCATGGCGCAGCAGGTAACGATTAGCCTTATCATAGCGTTGTACATCCACATCAGAAGTTTCAGTTTTAATTCCCAGCTTCTACGCCAACGCTTGGGACGATGTCAATATAATATAATTGTTGCACTCAAAAAAATCAAAAGACAAATCGCATCTCGCATATTCCTAATAGTAGCTTCCGTTTTCGTTCCAGTCAAACATTTTTAACTATACCATAGAAACAAATTTTGTGCACTAAAAGTTGTATTTTTTTTTTTAATATGACCAGCAATACACGGAAAGCTATTAGGTCACGCCCCACAATTTGAACCATGAGACTCGAGGGACGATGCGACGTTACCTACCCGTGCAAGAGCTATCACCTTAACACAAGAGATGGTTTGGGGGCGGTTGTTAAAACCATAACATCCCACAATCTATCACTGGTATTATGAGTATCAAAGTAAGGCAAAACAATGTATGTGAGGTTGCCCAAAGTGTACAGTAAGAGAGTAAAAACTGTCTTTTTCAGGCTTTTGCAGAACGAAGATACGCGGTTTTGAACTTTAAACGACGATATGTATGTGTAAGCCACACTACTTATAATTTCATTACTTTATTTTTATGAGCTTAAAATTAAAACTAAGTCAAGAAAAAAATGCAACTTACATTCGTTATGGCACGCAAAAATACGATGATCTCTTCATTCTTTAATTTACAAAATTGTGAGCATAACAGAAAACTCTTCAAGCTGACTGTGTAATTGTGATGCTGCAAAACAAAAGCAAGAAAGAAAAGTAATATTTAAGAGAAAAGGGTACGATTATATTTCCTAAACATCTTACATGATCTAAAAGTGCAAAAAGCTGGTGTAGATGCGTACTCTTGGCATCGAGTTGCAGCAAATCAGCAAAAGTAAATATGTCTAATCGGTCAGTATTGTGTAAGCTAAGGAAATCAGCGACTAATTCTTGGTCACGTTCGGAATCCGGTAGGAAGCTGTAAAAAGGAAATAGGGATAAAGCAAAATAAATAATGAAACATGGCAAGTAAATTAAAATTTAAACACGTGTATGTGAAAATATTAAAAAAAAAAATTAAAATGTGTAAAAAATAAGGCAAAGCAGCTAAAAATTTTTAGTTTGGTAAACTGTTAGCATAAAGCAATGCAAAAGACAGCAAGCAATTCAGTTCAGTTCAATACGTCTGCCCACGCTTACCCCAAACTGTAAAGCACACGTTCAATTTCGATAATATCACCAGGGTAGGGCACACGCATATCTTTGGCACGACTCATTGTAATCACATCTTCGAATGAATATTCTGACGTTGGCACACCGAGTGCTCTAAGGAGAAGGAAATAAGCAAATTTAAATTTTAGAACGACAAATATGTTATCTTGCATCTGGTACTCACTTCGCCATAACATCGCGCACATTTTGTGCATATAAATTTGCATCAGCTTTTTCCTCTTCTGATGGCGTGTAGACAGGCAAAAATTCGATTTCGCAACGACTATAGAATTGCGCCATCGTCAGCCAAAGTAGCTTGAGGCTAATTATTAACAAATATAGAAATATGTTATTAACACTATGATTGATATTGCTTATTTATATTGAATACATTTTCACACAAATTATAAAAACTATATATTGTACTACCTAATATCTATGCATGTACATATCGCTCATTTACTTTACTAGTATCACAACTCAAAAAATACAAATATTGAGCAAAATTTGCAGAAATGATCGCTAACTCTTCTTCTATCTTGTGTAAAAAGCTGTATGGATTACAAGTATTTCGCTAGAATAAAATATGTATTCAATTTACCATAGAAGTATATGTTAATTCAAAACTTTAAAGCCGTTTTTCTCGAAAATATCAAATATCAACGCGATTTTTTTGCAGCTCCAAAATAGCACTTTATTATAAAAAAATCTAATGCCTACCAAATTTAAAACTGCTTACCAAAAATTATTCTAAAAGTTCTGATTAAAGTTTGAAATAATGATGAAACTTATATTCTTTCATAATTTTTGCACAAAGTTTGAAATTTGGACTTACATACATTCACGAAATTATGCCAAAAATAAAAACAAAATTAAATGTGAAGTTAATAATTGAAGCCCTCACTAGGCTACTTACACGCCAGGTCCATCCCATGTCCAAGTGAATGAATCATATTTGTTGGGGTACTTCAACAACACCGGCTGTACCGGCACCCCCGGATAAAAAGCTCCAGGCTTAAATTTAATCAACGCCTTTCGATTAGTGCATGTACCCTCGGAAAATATCACAACTTGAGGCCATTCATCCTCGGAACGTGCGCGTTGTACAATTTGACGTATCGTATTTTGACGCGAATTCGGATCCTCCCGCTGCACATAAATGGGTTGAGCAAAATTGATGATTTCTATTAAAGATAAAAAACAATTAAAAATATATTACTTAGTTAGGTGATGAAAATGTAAACAAATGAAAAACTTACTGCCTAGCAGTGGTATATCGGCTGTTTCGCGCTTAGCCACAATTGACGGTGGTCCAGTTGCTACAACAATAATCGAATCCACATAAGAGGAGTGTGGTGCCACGACCATAATGGGTGCTTGTTTGGGTGATGCACGCTCGCCAGTCAATTTGATATGCATAAAAGTGCCAGCAGCAAAGAGTGTGCGCATAGCACCAGAGGTTACGCGTTGACATTGTCTATGCAATGGAAAGGGAATTTAATGATAAATGCGACCTGGTCTACGGAAAGGGGGCTTAGGTGTCAAAAAATCAATTTTCACTTTTTGGTTGATTCGAATGGAAGATGAGATGCTTTTCACTTTTAACAGCTTTTTCACAGAAAACTAGTTTTCGCACGTAAGCTCCCTTTTCGTAGACCAGGTCACATATTATGAAAGTCAAAAATATACATACATACATACATAATGAATTTTTTTTTTTTTTAATCGACTTACTTTCGCCAACCGGTTATTGGTTTTGACATTAGTTCATCCAATGTTAGACCATAGAGGCCAATACAGGCAAACATCCACGCAGATAGTAGAGAGAGAACACAGCCGACAACGCGAATTGGCAACAAAAGCACTGTTAGCACATAAACCTGCAATACAAAATTTAAGCCATAAATTGTTAGCAGGTGTTTCCTGAGTAATCGTAAGGTTTTGTATTGGATGAATCTTATCATATAAATACTACTTGATTTGGACTATAGAGAAATCACACTGGTGTGCTTGAAAATTGGCCCTGACACCATTCTGCAAATTTCTGATGGGAAATCATATTCACAATTTGAATCAGACAACGTTTGAAAGGAACGGCCAGCTAAAAATTCCAAATCAACTTAATTGAAGACATTTAAATTTACATCCTGAAGACTTAGAAACATGCATATAAATTTAATTTAAATGGAAAATGATTTTTTTTCCTGTCAATTTCCATATAAAATTTTAAACAATTAAACAATTTTTCAACTAAATGGCTCTCGTGAAATTGGCTGTTAAAGCGGAAAAATGCGCAGTATGACATTAAAGAGTTGATCAAAAAAATAAATAATATTGCCATAAATTTTAAAACTCAGCGGACGCATTTCAATGTGGATCGACCTTTTTTTTAATAAATGCTGCAACAAGTCAGAATGTTAGGAATAGTATAACAAAGTATAAAGAAGTAAATGAAAATTTGAATATATGAGCCGTTTATAATACCCCTCTTGTCACAAGAGTCTTGTCTGCAAGTCTCAGAGAAGGAAGCCTACATCAGATGGGCAAAAAACATAACTCAAGAGAAAATCGCGTTTTTTTCGGTGCATTAACTTTAGACGATAGGACGCATAACAGTTGTTTGTAACAGCCAGAACGAATCGAGATAGATATAGAGAAATGTATACATAAATGATCAGAATAAAAAAAAAGAAATCGATTAAGCCATGTCTGTCTATCCGTCCTTTGGTACGTAGGTTGCCCTTTATCCAAGGGAGGTTGGTATTGAAAATGGGCAGATTCGGGCTGTAACCACGCTCACTTCCCATATAACGGTATTTTCGAAAAATGCAAGAATTGCGCTATTTCAGTAAATATTAGATGCAAATTGTTGAAAATTAGTATGTGGAGTAGAATTGTGGTAAACAATAATATTATTATGAAATTTCTGGAAAATGGGCGTGACCCCACCCACTAAGGTACGAGGCTTAACTAGGGCCTAGCTAAGAAATCTGTTGAAAATCTTTAAAATCGGGCAATAACCACGCCCACCTCCCATATAACGGTAATTTACAGAAACACGAAACCTGCGGTAAATCAGTAACTACGGAAGCTAATTAACTTAAAATCGATGATTTCAATAACCACTTAGCAGAAAAGTAGAATATTATAAATTTTTGGATAATGGGCGTGGCGCCACCCACTTATGATCACAAATGTATATCTCGGTAACCGATTTATCAATTTCTACCAAACTCGGTGCACTTAATAACCTTGGTACGAAAAAGCAACCCAATAGATAATTTGAAGAGTTAAAAGCCCTTTCGAAAGGCCTTCTTGAGAATCAAGAGGCCTTCCACTCTACATTACTTTCTCCTTTCCTTCTTGTATGGAGTGGCACAAATTGAAGGGCTTCCTCTTTCGTTACCCATAGAAGGCCTTCCAGAAGGGCTTTTATAGGACATACTTCAGAAGGCCTTTTGGAGGAGTTCTTTAAGGCTGCTTCTTTAATTTATAAAAATCATACATCTTTGAAGTATTTGCATCAAATTTGAGTTATTGTAACTTAAAATTTTTATTGAAATTCATTTGTAATGTTAAATAATATAAATTTATGCATTCGCGTAAATTGTAAATGGATAAACCCTTCTAGAAGGCATGCAAGGAAGTACTTTTTCAGCCCTTCTTGGGTAGGCGTCTTAGGATGGCTTCGCTTAAGAAGGCCTACCTAAATTATCTTCTGGAAATTTGTTGCAAATTATTGAAATTGAAAATTATGATAATTACTCGCGCTTCCCGTATAACGGAACATTTCAGAAATATGAAAACTCCGATATTTCAATAACTGAGGACGCATACTTACTCCAAGTTAATAGTTACAACAATATCCTAACAATAAATAAGACTGCTATAGACTTTTAGGAATGGGGCGTAACTACAAATGGTGTACCTCGGTAACCACTTAATCGATTTGTACCTAACTTGGTCCAATTATATCACTAAGTCTAACTCTGCATATATCGAAAATGTTTGAAATCGGGTAAACACCCCTACTTATCATGCGAAGGTAGTTCAGAGAAAATTGAAGCGAAGATATTTGATACCTGTGCCGAATATATAAAGTTCGGTTTCGCCCGAACTTATCCTTCTTAAAGTTTTTTCGTGGCAGAAATACACTCGGAGGTTTACCATCTTCTGCCTAAGGCCATCGCTATCTGAAAACACTTTGCTGTTAATCGGATCAGGGTTCGAAGAGTGGCTCTACCGAGTGGAATTGCACACCTCTAACCAATTTAAAGCAATTATTTTTTTATTTATACGAAACATTTTTTTTTTCTAAAAAAAGTTTTATACCTGAGTGTACATACGTACTTAGTATGGCTATTTAGAATGCGTTGAACTTGCATAGTTCTAAACGATTTAATTTTCAAAAATTAAAACCTAATTCAGTGCATTTTCCCTCTTATTTTTTTAGCAAGATAAAATACCTCCAAGTTTATACATATATATATAAATTATACAATCGCGAGATAAAAAAATAATTAAATAAAATTAAAGAGTATTACATACATATATGTATGTACATATGTATGTATGTAGTGGTCAAAACTAGTGGCGGTGGCAGCAGAAGCAGCACACAGCAGCAGAAGTAAATAAATACAAAAATAAACAGTAGGGCTATTCGCGATTCGGTGCATAAGAGCTGACAAATTTATGCAATTGCAGAAATATGCCATGGATTGTGAGCAACCTTTATTAAACTGTGATGGTAAAACTTTTTTAATCAGCTGATAGAAATGTCAACTAGATTTGCAATGCATAGCATTTTTATGCTATGGATTTTCGGTATTGCAAATTTGTCAAGCCATGGCAAATGCAAATGCGTGTATTTTGTTTGTGTATTGCAAATAATTTGCAATACAAATTTGCAATGAAATGATGCTAGGCCATTTGCACCGGATCGCGAATAGCCCTATCGGTTTATTTTTTATTGTACCCACATGTAAAAATACCACAGATATTTACATACTATGTATGCATATACAGTCAGCGTTAAAAATATGGATACCCTGATGTTTTAAAGATTTTATTTATATTTTCCGTACAAATTTTTTCTTATTTTTTTTATAAAAATATACTTCATTCAACAGCTAGAATCAATTTTTTTATTTTCATACCAAATTCTGAAAAATGCAAGAAATACCAAGAAATTTGCAATTTTTAAACTCGATTTCTAAGACAAATTTTTAGTATGCAGTTTTGTAGCACATTTTCTTCCAAATCGCTCATTTACTTCAATAGTGTCGCACCTAAAAAAAAAACCCAAACTCGAGAAAAACGGCTTTAAAAATTTGAATTTACATATACTCCCATAGTAAAAATTAATACTGGTAATCGATACATCTATGAAATTTTTGCTCAACATAGAAGAAGAAGTAGCGGTAATATCTGCGTACTTTACTCAAAATTTGTAATTTTTCGGTTATGACACTATTAAAGTAAATAAGCGATATAACCTTTTTTATATGAACACCAGCGAATTGAAACTAGGCTACATGGGCTACCAAATTGCATATTCGAAATTCTTCTTAGAAATCGAATCGAAAAATTGAACATTTCTGGCATTTTCCTACGAGTTCTTAATGAAATAAAAAAATATGCATATCACCGTTTAAAGTACAAAACCGCGTATCAAGAAAATGCAAAACCGCGTATGTGAGGTTGCCAAAATTTTATAAGAGAAAGTAAAACTTTTCAAATTTCAAAACGGTTCTCCTTTTTATCCCTAATTATCTCTTCTTCTTATATCTAAGATTGATATTTTTACAAAAAGAAATAAGAAAAATTTTCTATGGAAAATATGAATAACTAAAACCGTCAAAAACGTCAGGGTATGCTAATTTTTGACGCTGACTGTACATGCTTTTGCCTGTGCTTCAGCCATAGCCATCTGCCGGCACAAGTCACATAGGCCATGACCAATTCGCATGAAGAGCGCATATCTACACAACAATGTCGGCATTGAAATCAACAGTAAAAGGCAGAAAACAAAATAGAAAACGAAAATGAAAATGAAAGCAAACCAATATGAAGCGAAATATGTACAGAAAATTGCACTGAAAGGTAATCAGAGTAGAAGGCTGAAATGTAATCGGGCTTCATAGCAGCCACGCAGACGTTGACTCTGACGCTGAGTGCAATTAAATATATTTTACTACAGCGAAGAAAATATGTAGCAAATATTTGCATAATTATTGTATGTAAATACACACAAAAAATTTAGTCCACATATTTTCTTTGAACTACAAACGAACTCATAAAAAACTTAGCGTAATTGGGTCACTTGGACACAAAACATAGATTAATGTGCCCTTTTAGCAAAATCAACATACAGTGCGCCTAAAATTATGCAATTTGTACTCTGTTTATAATCTGCGTTAGTAGCTGAAGAGCTGGATTCGTCCATTTTAAGCGGTGGACTCTTCACAGGAAGTAATCGAACAGAAATCGAATAGTTGAAATCAACATTAAATGTTTGAAAGATCAATGCAGTAAATTTATAGATTTAAAAGTAACAAAAAAAAAAGTTAATATAAATATTTAGGTTAATTAATAAAAGAAAAAACATGAGTCATTATTTATTTTCCTAGTGAACTGCGTCGAATATTTGAGCAGCGATTAGTCATAAATGTATTGTCGCCTTGGAATGTTATTAAGAATCTACATATTTGTATATATGTATAATCATAAATTAAGTGTATTTGTCTTAATTTAGAAGCTGATCAGCTAAATACGTACATTGAGAAAGAATCAATTAATATAAGTATTTAAGTAAATATAAATTAAATCAAAGTATTTACATACATATTAAAAGCCTTCAAGTAGTTATTATGAAGATGATCAACCATCGGCATCGAATTATAGGAATAAACAAATTCTGATTGATACACAATATGTACATATGTTAGCTATGATGAGCAAGACGGAGGCGTAATTATACTATCGGCAGTCCATGAAACCGCCAAAAACTTTTGTTTTATTAAGTACAGCGGCAATTTATTAATTTTTAACAAGGATGGGTAAGGTAACGTATTTAACGAGTAGCGTCCAACCCATGAGCATTTAATCTCGAAGGATACCAGAGCTAAAAGTGCCGTCTGACCATCACTTAATAGCCCTTAAGGATCCTGTAGGTTCTTCACGATTTGCAGGATTTACAAGATTTACAAGAACAACTGTTTTGCCATTAAAAACCTTGGCGAAGGTGGCGACCGGGAACGACTTTCTGTAAAAACCAGCAAATCGTGAAGCACCTGGAACAGACTTAATATAAAGATCCTCTCACGTCGATAATTCCTGCGCACAGTCTAATGGAATAAACTTCCGCTTGGAAAAGATGCTTGGGAGGGCAAGTGCCAAGGGCACTGAAAGCTTGAGTCTAGGGCTTCATACGTCTGCTTCAATACACTCAGGGGGTTCAAAGAGCCGTCTGTGTACCACTGTAGTCTGCTTGCCTGGGCGTGACTCTCCATAATAGAGGTACTCCAGGTCGCGTTACTGTACATAGCGTCGTTTAAAGTAAAAAAACCGCGTATCGTCTTTTTGCAAAACCCCGTCAGACATTTTTTGCCAAAAATTGAATTTGCTCACCGAAGCTCTTGGCTCAAGCCTTATCTATTCGTGCGATTGCTTTATAAAAGAGGGAACAATTTTGAAATATGAGTGTTTATACTTTCTACAAAATAATTTATGCAACTTCACATATGCGATTTGCATTATGTTGAACGCGGCTTTGTACTTGAAACGACGATATATGTATATTTACCCTAGAGCTTCTTTCGAAAATTACTCTTCTATGCATATAGTGTATGGGGAATAGAACTAGTGGGAGGTGGTAGCCGAGTTTGTCCTTGTTCCTAGAAGATAAGACCTTACCTTTGTCAAAGCCACCTCCCGCGATATATAAGAGTTCGCTTTGCCGTCTGTTCAACTGTAAGATGCAGTTCCTCTCCTAAAGTTGAAGAATTACCTCCAGTGCTGCCGTCGGACATGTACTCAAAGCCTCGTGCTGCAAACACACGCCAGACGTTGACTCTTGGTGGGGGACTGCCTTACCGTTGTCAGAGTAGTCCACGATACCCAAGCCATTGCCGCATTGGTTACTATTGGTCGTACTATCATGACGTACATTGCCATTGGTTACTATTGGTCGTACTATCATGACGTACATTCATCTTAGGATCCTTTGGGTGCATCTCTAGGATTTGCACCGCTAGACGTTTGCACACCATCAGCGCTCTCGTAGCTATGTCGTTTGCGGCCACAACATGAGTCCTCCACTTGAGTTCGGAGTCTAGGATAAGACTCACGATACTTTACTTCTGTGACGGCATTGATCTCGACCCAATCGAAGGCTAAGTTTTTCATTCCCTTAAGAATTATTTTCCTGGTAAAAGGGACGATCGCTGTCTTATAAGGATTAATATTAAGACCAACATCAGCATACCACTTTTTTGCTAGATTAAGTCTTCTTTGAACGATGTCGCAAAGAGTATCTACTCGCGAACTTCCCACTAGCAATTATCTCTAGTGGTATTTGAGCAAGTGGCCTGGCAGTCTGGCAAAAGAGTAGATCAGCTCAAGCAACGATTGTTGTCATTTTCTTCCATATAAAAATAGACTTTGTTCATACGTTATATGGAAGATAATACGCAACAAAAAATAAATAAAAAATAAAAAGTTTTAGCTTTTGATGAAAATATTTTTAAGTTTGATTAATTTTTGTGAAGCTATAAAGCTTTTATTCGTGTGGTTTTTGATTTAGATCGAACTATATTTTAAATGCAAATTCCTAAAAATAAATAAATAAAGATAAGTGGCAAACAATATCACTCTGAATTTTGTACCTATTATTATGATCATGAGTGTATGTATATATTTTTCATTTTCGTAAATAACATTTGCTAAAAAAAAACAAAGTTAAGGAAATCTGGCTCAATTTATGTACATATGTGGAAATATATATTTTAATTGCACAATTTAGTGACCTAAAATGTGATACATTAAGCTCAATTAAGAGCTAAATTTCCCAATATTCCTAACTGCGTAATTAAAGGTAACATGTGAACATAGTATAAGCTCGATACGCTTAATTGAGTTATTTCCTGCGTATGGAAAATCTCATAAAACAGTTGCACAAACCCATATCCGCCATATGTTTACATGCGCTTGGCCTCACTATATTGAGTGTTTACTTATTTGTACATAAACACAAACAATTGTAGTGCAACTTTTCTTCTGCACATTTTTTTATGCCATTGATGCTGTTTCGCTCCTAAATGAGAACTTTTTTCAGTAGAACGTAATTATGTAGATATGTGGTACAAACTACGGCAACGCAATAAATAAAAGCGAAAGCAACAAAACTGAATCGTATGATTTTTTTTATCTAATTTAAGTACATTAGCGCTAAATCATTTCGTTACTAACAACTCACGTACGAGTAAATAACAAATATTTATGTATGTGCGATAATAAGCAGCAGCGGCAAATCTGCGAAACATTCTGGGGACTTGTGAGAAGTCTCGAGAGTAGAACCATTTGTGAATTATTGAAGTCTGGCGCGGCAAATACATACATACATATGTACATACTGAAATATTCAGAAGGCTAAGTGGTTATTAAAACATGACCGGCGTTCTCGCTATCAAATATCGAATGTCTCTTTGCCGCTAACTATTTACAAGGTGGTGTCCTGGGTGATCATACCCTAGGGGCTAGACCCATAACTCNAAACCAAGCGAAATTTCCCTTTGCTTCAAGCCATTTGTGCTGTGTATGGGGGTGTTTGAAGGTTTGACAAACCGCCGTCAAACCTTCAAACACCCCCATACACAGCACAAATGGCTTGAAGCAAAGGGAAATTTCGCTTGGTTTGTCAAACCGCTTGTGTGGTGTATTTCGCTCTTTAGTCACAGTTATACTATATACTCCGACACAGCCAATAGAAATTTAATTCAACAAATAAATAAATAAATATATACTCTTACAATACATAAGTTGCAACAAAATTGTATACATACGAAAATAAGTATGCTAAACAAGTCTTTACATCTTTATTGGAAAGACTTCTTATTTTGCGATCATGAATAATCATTGTATTTGTGTTTTTATTTTTCGATCATTTATAACCACATGGTTTAAATGTAAGGGTAAGCAAGCATTCAGATCGATGGACCAAAGGACACATTTTTTTATAGTAGTGAAAACCCTGTTTACACCGACATCCCTGATGGGGCTGCTACAGCAACAACAACAACAACATGGAGCTGGACGCTCTTGCCAAGCAAACGAATCACACAAGCAGTTAGCTGCCACAGAAATTTCAAGGGACAAATGTAATGGCATAAGCTGATTTTTGCTAATTAAGTAGAATACTTTGTTTGAATTAGAATGAATTCTGCCCCTTATATTAACCGTTAGAAAATATTCTCATTTCCTATTTGAACGTCGGCTGTGAAAAACACACGATTCTCCAACAAGAATCCGACCATTTCATAAGTATTTTAAATAATTGGTTGCAAGAAAAATCTTCGGAATTTATATATATTTGTCAAGGATAAACGCCGATCTTCGGTTTAAATTGTTTATTCAAGCAATGATTATGGGCAGATGGTCTGATGCTAACGTTAGCATAGGTCGCCATGATATGCTATTTATCAGACCAGCGCTAGCAATTGTTAGGTCTGGCGAGCTGCTGCAGCTGCCCACAATCCTGGTGGGGGCGTCGTCGTTCATGGTGCAGAATGTCGAATCGTCTATCTGCTCAGCCAAACTGTTTCCCCTCCGATCATTGGCCAGGCTTGAGTGCCAAAGATCGTGGTGCGCATTGAAGTCACCTACTACCAATCGGTTTTCGCCTCTGAGTAGCGCACCTATGTCAGGGAGATATCCAGCCGGGCAGCAGGTGACAGGGGGTATGTACACGTTAAATATTTCGAGCTCGACATCGCCTGACCGGACAGCTTTGCCCTGACATTCTAGGATAGTGTCCCTTGGGTCGATGTCTTCTTCGATTAGCCGATACTGCACTGTGTGGTGTAGAATGAACGCTAGTCCACCACCATTATCTCGCTCGCGATCTTTACGGAGCACATTGTAGGCGGCGCAACCCAACAGAGTTGAGTTGCTGTGCAACTTCGTTTCTTGGACCGCAGCTATCAATATGCCGTGCCGACCCATGAAGACTGCTATCTCCTCAATCTTGCTCTGGAGTCCGTTGGAGTTGAGTTGGAGTACGTTCATGTGCCTTGGGAGGCTGGTCGCGATACGGGGGGTCAGAGAAGTGTGGGGCCTACCTTGGGCGTGTTGCGCCTGACGCAGTTGCTGTTGCAGCCTGATGGTAGGTGGCTGCGATATGGGCGTTGTTGTCTGCGTCGGCGGTGCACTACAGCAAGGGGCGCTGTAGTTTGTAGTCCATTCGCGAGTGGTGCGTAGACCAGAACATAGCCGGAAGTGGCACCAGCCAAGGCGTGTGTTGCATTTGACTGATGTCACATTCCGGTATATTCTGTTCTGGCACACGGAGCAGATGGTGTGGGCAACCAGTAGCTGCCGGTTGGCTCGCGCTCGCGAGTGGGACCGGCCGGTAGGTTGTGTGGGAGGGGTGTGTTGGGAGGTTTGCTGTTGCTCGGTTATAATAGGTTTTTTCCTCACCTGCAAAATTTTTCAATTGGGGCTTAGTAACTTATCACTCTAAGCTAGCGATATGAACTTCTTTCATATTAAATTATAAAAATATGTAAAAGGCAGGTGATCTAGCAGGCACAGTCGATCGTTGTCAATTAAATAATAAATTTCTTTTCTGAATATATCAGTTTTCTTTTAACTTTTCTCTAATTCATATGTAACCTTTGCTTGAATAAACAATTTAAACCGAAGATCGGCGTTTATCCTTGACAGAATCAGAAGGGGATCGAGCACGTTTACAAAAGTTTAACGGGATAGAGAACTGCAACGAGTGTTGTTACGACCAACGGCGAATACAACGGAGAACGACGCAGAGCATCTCAGCGTATTGCGCAGAACAACGACATCTAGGGAACAGCGTGTTAAGAAACCAACGACGGAGAACGGATCGCACACAAACGCTCAAAACGACAACGGTACAGACAAAATTATGGTAAAATTAGCCAATTTGAGTGTAGCGCAATTGAACACGTTATTGCGAGAAAATGATGTGTCGGTTACTGGAAATAAAGCACATAAGGTGGCCGCACTGATGGCAGCCCTTGGTACAGACGAGGTAGAGGTACAAGAATTACCAACAGTGGAGCCTTGGGAACAACCGTTCAGCCAACTTCAGGAGCTTGTGTTAAGTTTAGCAAATTCAGTGAAAGCAATAGAAGTTTCGCTAAAGCCAGCATTGACGACACAAGATAGCGCAGACGATGAGCAAGCAGGAGCGTTGGCAGCAACGGAGAATGGAGCGCCGGCTCCTGAACCTTTATCATATCAAGACCGACCAACACAACGGTCTCAAACACATACGATCACGGAAGTGGTAGGAGTTCTTCCGGAGTTTGACCCGTTGCGGAAAGTCATGACGGCACAACAATTTGTTATTAAAGTTGAACAATTGCAACAAGTTTACAAATGGAAAAAGGAGATAGTGCTTCTCGCGGTTCAACATAAGTTGAAAGGAGTTGCCAAGACGTGGTTGGACGCACAGCCCGTATTTGGATCTTGGCAAGAGTTCGTCCAAATGTTGCTACGAGATTTTCCGTATACGGTATCGTCAGCTGACATTCACCGAGAGTTGGCAGCACGGCGACGCAAGATTAATGAGCCTCTCATCGAGTACTTTTACGATATGTTAGCCATCGGAAGACGTGGAGATGTAGACGAGGAGTCTATAAACTCCTACATCGTAAACGGACTGAATGACAGTGCGCTTACTCGCATTTTATTGGCAATGAATGTGCGCACTACCAATGAATTAAGACAGTCGCTTGAGAATTTGCGGATATCGACGCAAGGTGGTGGACAACGTACTATACTGGGTGTAAATTCAGCGGACGTCAGCAACGGAGCAGCAGAAGATAAGGGTAAGCGTGTAAAATGTTATAACTGCAATGAGTTTGGGCATATAGCGGCAAAGTGCCCCCAACCTCAGAAGAAGCTACGATGTAGCAAGTGCTCTAAAGATAGGGCACGACGCTCGTAAGTGTTCAGCCGATTCGAAACATACGGTTGCCAAGATTGATGGCAACAATGGTGTGCAGCAACAGGTTCCGCCCATAATAGAAGAAGTTGAGTGTGAAGGCAGTAAGCATAAGGCCTTGATAGACACCGGTAGTGATCATTCGCTAATAAGGAAATCAGCAACGGTGACGAAGGCGAACCATATGCCAACATATCAACGATTAAAGGGGTTTGGAGGTTCTACGGTTGAGGTTTTGCGTGTTATAAATACGCAAATAAAGTTAGCAGACAAGGTTATCAGTGCTAAGCTGTATGAGGTACCAGATAGAATGCTCAACTGTGATATGTTACTGGGAAGGGATGTACTGTGTGGTCAAGATCGTCGGCTGATCATTGATTCGGGTTCGATGATGTTGCAAATTAAAAGCGGGACACAGTTTAACGTTAGCAAGGATTTACAGCAGCATCAACAGCAGGAAGTGCTTAAATTATTAAATGAGTACGACCAATGTTTTTCCGAAGGAATTTCCACTCTGGGAAGGTCCAGAACTACAACAATGGACATTGGTGTTACAACAGAAAGCTCTATAGTAGGTAAACGGTACCAGGTACCATTTGCAAAGCAATGCGAGCTATCGAGAATATTAAGAGAACTCTTGGACAATGACATCATTCGACGTAGCACATCACCACACGCCGCTTCTGTAGTGTTGGTGACAAAGGCCAACGGAGAGAGTAGGATGTGCGTAGATTACCGCGCGTTGAATGCGGTTACCGTTAAAAAACATTTTCCAATGCCAGTGGTTGAGGAGCAGTTAGCTAAGTTAAGCGGGGGAAAATTTTTCACTACTTTGGATATGACCAGTGGATATTATCAGGTTCCGATCCAAGAAAATTGCAAAAAGTACACAGCGTTCCTTACGCACGAGGGACTGTATGAGCATAACGTGATGCCGTTCGGGCTAGTCAATGCACCTATGGTATTCCAAGAAATGATGGTGCGCATGGTGTCGGCATTGAAGAACAGGGACAAGGTTGTAAGTTATGTGGACGAATTGATCATAGCTACTTCGACTTGCGAAGAAGGAATGTTAGTTTTACGAGAGGTATTGGAAGCGGTAAAGAAAGACGGTCTTACGTTACGACCGTCCAAGTGCCGATTCTTGGCGAACGAGGTAATTTTCTTGGAACCATTTCCCAAAAGCAAAAAGGGAAATCAGTATATCATCGTTCTAGTGTGTGTTTTTTCTAAGTATACTATACTAAAAGCCGTACGTAATACAAAGTCCACACCGGTAATTACCTTGTTACAAGAGGTAATGTCTACATTTGGTAAACCGGTTCAAATCACCACGGATCGCGGGACTGCGTTCACCTCTAAAGAGATGGAGACGTTTTTGCAAGCACACGGTATACGACATGTTAAAATTGCAGTGAGGACACCAAGAGGCAACGGCCAAGCCGAAAGGGTAAACAAAACTATATTACCTGCCATACGAGCGATGATGAGTAGTACGAAAGATTGGGACACTACACTGCCCACATTACAATGGAGTCTTAATTCACAACCTAATGCTACAACGAAAGTAAACCCAAATGATATAGTTTTCCATTACAATTTGCGCGACTATAGTCAAAACAGATTGACCCAATCAATCCACGACGACCCTGAGCCGGAAGACAGTGGTAAGCGTTATGACGTGTTCGACAAGGCCAAAGCAAATATCGACGCAGAGAGATTTAAGTGGCAACAGCGGTACAACGAACGGCATCAACAACCACAGCGTTATCAGGAAGGCGATCTCGTGATGATCACCGTAGTTCCAGCGGCCACAGGAGAATCGCATAAGCTAGATGCTAAGTATAAGGGACCGTATGTCGTTACGAAGGTATTAGACTATGATCGATACATTGTGGAAGATTTACCAGATGCACCTATTACGCAACGGAAGTACTGCGGCATAATATCCAGCGATCAAATGAGGCGGTGGTGTCAACTCAGCCCAGAACACGAAGACGGAAGCGACGGAAGTGTAACAGATGACTAACCGAGGCCGGTCCATGAAAGTCAGGAGAGGCCGAACTGTAAAAGGCAGGTGATCTAGCAGGCACAGTCGATCGTTGTCAATTAAATAATAAATTTCTTTTCTGAATATATCAGTTTTCTTTTAACTTTTCTCTAATTCATATGTAACCTT
>NW_016169485.1:0-4328 GCF_001687245.7 Rhagoletis zephyria
CTTTCGTTATCGGTGGATGATAACAACATAGACAAGATGATGCGGTTTGTGCGCTCGGCATGGCCATTTGCACGTGGTGTCCGGACTGCATTGAGCACATGTTGCACGTTGTTGTCTTTACAAAATGTCTGGAAAACTTTCGAAGTAAAAGCAGTTCCTCGGTCGGAGATAATACGCCCAGGCATTCCCACGTAGCTTGTTACTCCATGTAACGTCTGTATAACATATTTGGTGGCAGTGCTCTTGACTGCGCGGATGATGATAAATTTCGTGAATGAGTCGACGATCACGAGTATGTGTTCGTGTCCTTTGGAGCTTCTCGGGAATGGTCCCAGATGATCCATATTAATAGTTGCGAATGGAATCGGCTTAGTGTGGTCGTAGTGGTACTGACCTTTTCGTCGACCACCAGGCGATTTATTAAAAACACATCCGATGCACGATTGAATGTAGCACTTGACATAGTTCCTCATGCCTGGAAACTAAAATAGATTAAGGATTCGGTCGATAGTTTTATCGACGCTCATGTGACCTGCTCTATCGTGACACTCTTGGAGTACATGGTGTCTAAGCTGTTTTGGAACAACCCATAGTAGTTTAAGGTTGCATTTACGGTATAGGCGTCCTAGTTCGATGACGTAATCAGTGTACTCTGATTTATTTCCGGTTTGCATCTCGTTGACAATCCGCTTGACGTTGGTTTCCTGTAATTGGATACTGAACAACCAGTCGGCTTCATCGATAATCGTCTTGGAGATTTTAAGATTGGCGGTATCGAGTTCGTGTGCATCTTCGTAGGGGGCGCGGCTTAGCGCATCCACATGTTCCATTCGGGAACCTGCTCGGTGTATAATCTCGATGTCGAACTCTTGAATCCTCAACCACCATCGGGCGATGCGTGGTATCAGCTCTCGTTTCTCCATCGCCGTTTTTAAAGCGCTGCAATCGGTAATCACTTTAATCGTCTTACCGTAGACGTAGTATTTGAAACTCTCCAACGATTCTACGACTGCCAGGGCTTCAACCTCATAGGTGTGAAACCGTTTTTCGTTGTCCGTAGTAGAGCGACTAAAATATGCTATCGGCTGGAGCTGACCGTTCTCCAATTGCATTAGCACACTAGCGAGGCCTACAGAGCTGGCGTCCGTGTGCAGCTCGTGTTCGGCTTCTATGCGGTAGCTTACCATTGTCGGCTTCGACATAAGCGAACGTTTGAGATCGTTGAATGCTGATTCTTGTGGTTGCCCCCACTTGAACTCGACGTTTTTGCGTAACAGATTGCGTAGCGGCTCGGAAATTATTGAATATCCGGCGACGAACTTCCTGAAATATCCACTGAGGCCTAAAAACTTGCGTACCTCGGTGACACTTCTAGGTTGCGGAAAACGAGCAATAGCGTTAGTTTTAATTTCGCCGGGGCTGATGCCGGCAGAATGTAGTTGATGTCCCAAAAATGTTATCATCTACTTGTATAGCTCACACTTGTTAATATTCAATGTGAGTCCACACGTCCATAGTACTTGAAGTATGCGCGGGAGTTTTGCATACATCTAGTGGAGCATGTCGCCTTTCTCTACTCGTTTTTGGAGTTCTGCCATAAGTCGATTGAAAACTGCTGGCGCGTTCTTCAGTCCAAACGGCATGCGTTTGAACTCGTAGAGCCCATCGGTGGTTATGAAAGCGGTGAACTTTCGGCTTTCGGGTGCCATTGCTATCTGGTAATAGCCACTGTTTAAATCCAGGGAAGAGAAGAATTTAAATCGCTTTGCTTCGTGTAATCGTTCCTCGATGTTTGGAACAGGGAAATTTTCCTTCTTCATTAGCTTGTTGAGGCGCCGGTAATCGATGCATAGTCGACCACCTCCGTTTTGTTTTTTAATTAGTACGAGTATGAGAGCCCCTCATATTCTGACGTCGATTTGGTGACGATGTTATGTTGCAACAGGTCGTCGATCCTGCTGTTAACAATACCACGTTTCGGCTCTGGAATGCGATACAGTACTTGAGCTACTGTTTGGCTACTCTCAAGTTCGATGCTAGCTTCGACCACGTCTGTTTTACCAATACCGTCTAGTCCAGTAGAGAAAACGTCGGCAAAGTTCTCTAAGAGACACTGCATCTTTGACCGTTCAGCTTCGTTGCTGAAATTAGATAAAAGTTGAGACAATTTGCAATTAGAAATTACCGGCTGTTGTATCAATTGTTTGTTTTCGAAGATGGTGCGACCACTGTCGACTTTCATCGTTACGTTGGCATTAACGATTACATCTTGGCCTAACAACACGCCTTGTTGCACTAGATTATCGTCGGCAATGTAAACTTGTGCCGTGATGACAGCTTCATCGATGATGATATCTACGATGATAGCTTCGTTGATTATGCGTACGCCTCCACAAATGCCTTTTATTTTCACACAGCACTTGCGCCTTTCAGCCTTGATTCGTTCGGCTACAGATTCGCGAATGATACTGCATTGGCTTCCAGTATCGACGAAAGCAATATACGGTATATAAATCGGTTTGTTGAAGCACTCGTCACAATTTGTAACGCCAAGTCGTCGTAAATTTGCGGCTTTTTCACAATTTCCATCCTTTGGGTGAACCATGTTGCATGTTGTACAGCGTTGACGTTTTTGCGGTAATGGACACTTATTGGAGAAGTGACCGGCTTCGTTGCAGTTATAACACTTCAGTTGCGCTCTCGTGGATTCACGCTGCTTAGCTGCTTCGCCCACTTTGGCCTTTTGTTCGTCTNTTCACAATTTCCATCCTTTGGGTGAACCATGTTGCATGTTGTACAGCGTTGACGTTTTTGCGGTAATGGACACTTATTGGAGAAGTGACCGGCTTCGTTGCAGTTATAACACTTCAGTTGCGCTCTCGTGGATTCACGCTGCTTAGCTGCTTCGCCCACTTTGGCCTTTTGTTCGTCTCGTTTTACAAATTGTTAATTTTTCGTTTCGTATAATCCTCCACGGTTTACAAAGTAATCTTCAATTGCGTATCTCATTTGTTTCACCGTATTAAACTTCATTGCTGCAATCCTCTGCTGAAGCTCACGATGCTTCAGTCCTACCCTTATGTAACGTATAATAGCGGATTCACTAAGATTGTATCGAACTCCCATTGATGAGACTCGAAAACAATACTCTTTGATAAGTTCTTTTGGGCGTCTCGTTGCGTTCGACATCAGAAAATGTATTTCTGCTTCATCTTGCGTTGAACCAAATTCACTTTTTAAAGCGTTTGCAAAATCTGTCCACGTTGTGTGTGGAACAGGTGATGCGTCCAACCACATTCTTGCAACCCCGTTGAGTCGCGTATAAATAGCTAACAAAAGAAATTTTTCATCCCATCGATAAGCTTCGATCACTTTATTGACGCGATCAATATATTGTTCCACCGTAATGCTTTTGTCGCTTATCGGATCAAATTCCGGCAGGGTATATGCTATTTCTTTTACCGATGCATGACGTGTGTTTATATTCGTTGAGCTGTATTCGTTCGAGTAAATTCGTGTGGCAGTGATTTCGTTGCCTGCTACAGCACCGCTGTTGCTTACACTTGCGCCGTCGTTGGTTGCTATTGCGCTGCTGCCGCTCGCTGGCAGCGATACGTTTTTCGCAACGTTTTCCACTTGCGTTGTGCTGGAATTCATGCCGGTGCGTTGTACTTGTAGAAACTGCGTCATCATTTCTCGCAATTACCTCATCTCCTCCTGAAACTGTGATACTGTCGCCATATCAGCTCCTTCCTCTGTTGTTTTGGACTCGTGCCAGTCCAACTCTTCGGAGTTCTCGTATTCACACAAACGTTGAATAAACTGGTCCCGTGTGCCTGTCGTTTGCAATTGCCTTTCTCGAAGAAAGAATTTCAATTGATCGACCTTAAGAGCCTGTCAGACGTGGCAATATTTCCGTCTTTCGCACGCAATTCGCTGTCAAATTGAGAAAGAGAAATTTTATTTCGATGTGTGAACAGCCAGAAAGATCTTTCTGTCACTTTTCAGAAATCAGTTTCAGCAATAAAAGTTGCAAGGTGTGACTGCAACTGCAAGAGCGAAAATCGATTTCGGAAATATATTTCAACTTGCTCGTGCTGCACTAGCAATTTTTATTTCTTCTGCAAGTGCTGTCAAACTAATCGAGTGTTGCCGTGTGGCACTGGTCGTGAATTTGTGTAAAATGATTAAAAAAAAAAAATGCTTGAAATATATTATTTTGCTTAATATACTTAATCGTTATATTATTGTTCACACGGAAAATATGGTAATTATAACCTATATTTTGTGGTTTTGATTTTTGCTTATTTTTGGGTTTTTTTTTTTTT
>NW_016169485.1:7345-9181 GCF_001687245.7 Rhagoletis zephyria
GTTCAGAAGTGAGATGCAATCCACTCTGCCTACAAATCGAATTTTAATTCGGTAAAACGTTTGTAAACGCGCGTGCGTGTATATGTACATACATGTGAACCGGGACACTCAATTTTACAACAAATGAATTGATATTTATTTAAATTAAGAATGACAGAGTGTGATTATGAAAAATATAAATTGAAAGTATGCAAGTATTTCTCGATGTTCTTGCTACCGCGGCACGTTCTGTCCTCTCGAGTCTGTCACACCAGCTTGCTGGCACTATCAAGTGATTGTACCACCAGGCTCGAAGCATTAACATAACAGCATGCTGGTACAAAATTTATTTCTTTACAAATGAGGTCGAGGAAAGATCGAAATGATTAGAGCCGAAATTTCATAATTTGTCTACCATTGTTAAGCATTGTTTGTTTTTTTTAATCACAACTGCAATATCGTGAACTTAATCTTCCACAAACACGGCTTTGGCTCATATAGTGCAAGAAATTTCCGCCAAAATACTTTTTACTTAGAAAATTGAGCTAATTTCACCACTCACGATACCACCATGCTGGTACAATCATAAAATTTTAAAATAGTTTTTGAAGTCCCACGAGTAGCTGGTGCAATCACACCACAAGAACATACGCGGTCAATCGACTTGATGGGCCATTTAACAAGTTAACCATATTAAGGGCCGTAAACCTTTCTATTTTAAACTGTAGTTAAATCATTAATAGATAAGTTAACAGCCCTAACACTTTTACAGTACACATGTATAAAAACGTAAGGAACACAACCCTGCCAGCCAAAAGTGGTGAAAAATCTGGTGAAACCGCGGGTTTCGGTCACTTCAATACTGGTGACATTTGTATGGGCGGTGTGCAGATTGTCACCACTTTCCCCCTGTACGTGTGAGCCTTGCATCACTGTCACTCTCATTCAGATACTTCGTAAGGAAAACATATAGCTGCACTCGTCTAGCATTGCCCCCTTCAGCCGGCTCAGGGTTGCATTTTCTTCACAGCGAATTCAAAATAACCTTAGAAACTTTTAATAAAAAATTCTCAAATGTTTTGATTTTTATTTTGCAAAATTTATTTTCGAAATGCATAACATACATACTTAATAATCAATATTATGAATAAAACTTGTAATTAACATTAAAAAATATATTTTTACATACATACATATGCGGTGGCTTAATTTCTTATTATTAGTATTACTCATTTGCACATAGATGTTTAAAAAGTTGGAAAATATCTATAACAAAGTTAAGCGATTTTAATAATATTAAAATCAAAAGAAAGGTAATCAATTCATCTTTCTTTTGATATATATTAACAGTTGCAAATCATTTATACTGGTTCACAAAAATTCAGTTTCATTAGAACTTTGCAAAATTTGATTGCGTTTTTTTCGACTTATATATAGACGTTTTCAAAAGTTGCAAAATTTCTATAAAAAAGTTAAGCGATTTTAACAATATTATAATCAAAAGAAAGGTAATCGATTTAGCGGTTGCATTTAAAAAAAAAATGAAATATTTATTCATAATGACCACACTGTGTTCCAAAAATGTGTTATTGCATTAATTTTATTACTTATTATTATAAACAATTTTTTTATTGGATGAAATATCCATGTAAATTGGCGTGCCCGTAAACTGTGTTAGAGAAAAGCTGCGGAATTTGCGCATACATTTTATGCAAGTGCATAAAAAAAAATTTAAAAGCGGTAGCGGAGCCACGCAGGAACCGAAATGGGAGTTTTACAACGCCCTTAAGTATATGGCAGGCGAAGTCTCACAGGCCGGGCCAATAGATTCACTAGTGGTAAGTACATTTAAAAAAA
>NW_016169485.1:12532-17340 GCF_001687245.7 Rhagoletis zephyria
CTTACAATGACCTCCTCGCTTGATAAATTGTTAAGACTGCTGGCAACGAAGTCTCCAAATTTTTCGTTGGGCCCTTTTTCTTTCAATTCCTCTGAAGTTTTACTCAATTCAGAAAATAAAGGGCCCAGAGCAGATGAGAAGTCTTCGCGCTCTCTTCTACGCTTTGCTGCCCGTGATGTTGAGGGAATGGCTGGTGAAGGCGTTGATGGCGACGGTTGCGGCGGAGATATTGACATAATATCCGGCGAAACCGCTGGCGCTTCCACATTGGCAACGGCTGGTCTATTTTCCATGTCTTCAACTTCTATATTTTCATTATTGATCTGAAAAAAGTTAAATTTTGGTTATAGGTGAAATAAAAACTTCTTTTCTAAAAATAAATATATATTTTTTTTTTGATTGTAGACACCATCAGAATGGCTCAAAATTGCGGTGGAATTTGAAAAACAATGGAATTTTCCAAACTGCGTTGGAGCTCTGGATGGAAAGCATGTAGTGTGCAAGGCGCCTAAAAATTCAGGTAGCTCATATTTCAACTACAAAGGGACGTATAGCATTGTTCTGATGGCATTAGTGGATGCAAACTATAATTTTACGTACATAAATGTTGGTGCAAAGGGATCCGGATCTGACGGCGGGATTTTCTCGACTCGTGCATTAAGTATAGCCCTGGAAAATAACGAAATTAATTTGCCACCTGATAGACCTTTGCCAGGTGCCACTACACCAATGCCATTTAGTATTGTAGCGGACGATGCCTTTGCTTCATCAAGGCGCATAATAAAACCAATTTCAGCGAGAAATCTATCACCCCTGGAGAGGGTATATAATTACAGAATATCTCGCGCTCGCCGAGTGGTGGAAAACGCATTCGGTATTGCATCCTCTCGCTGGAGAGTTTTAAGAAAAACGCTTGAACATAAACCCGAAAATATGAACACAATAGTGTCCGCTGTATGTGTACTTCATAACTTTGGTATTAAAAAAACAAAAGAATACGTATCGCAAATTGTCGATACGGAAGACGATGGTAATTTAATACAAGGGCAGTGGCGACAAGAAAATCCGCTTATTCCATTGCAATGGCATCACACCCGCACATTAAACACAACAAACGAAATTCGGGCTGAATATATGAACTATTTTACTTCAGAATGCGGGGAGTTGAGTTGGCAATATACGGTCAGATAAATCAAAATTTAAAAAAATTTACAAGTGGAATGCATATTTTTAAATAAAATACTTTTAACGCAACTACATATCTTTCATTTACTGCAATAGTCATAACTCAAAAAAGCAAAACTGGAGAAAAACGGCTTTAAAGTTTTCAATTTACATATACTCCGACAGTAAAAATTAATCTATACAGCTATGAAATTTGTATGCAACATAGAAGAAGAGATAGCGGTAATTTCTGCATACTTAACTCAATACTTGTATTTAATTTTATTTTTTTTATGACACTATCGAAGTAAAAGTGATGGGCGGAAGGTACCCATGGTGCTCCTGGCGATGAAGGAGCTGAGGGTAGAAGGTACTGGTGGTGATCCTGGCGATGAAGAAGCTGAGGGCAGAAGGTTCTAATGGTGCTCCTGGCGATGAAGATGCAAGCGTTGAAGGTGCTGATGGTGAATCCCAAATCTGTAACAAACAAAAATATCAATTAAAATTTATAAACATATAAAAAGTCTCAATACATACCTTAAGAATGTGACTAAGTCGCTACTGTTTTGCAATCTAAAAGAAGAAATTACATTATAATTAAATAAAATTGTTAAATACGTATTCTTACCTTCAAAATTTTCGCAAAGTGACATTTCTTCACAGTATGCATACTGTCATCAAAACTCCGATGTTTCTAACTTGCTCGCTCTAATGCATAGAATTCTTATTAGAGTACGAATTCTTATCGGGTATGTAGCTCTAACAAAGGGACATTTTTTTGACAGTTCGAACAAAAAATTTGTGTGTGGGTGAGATGACTAAAAAGTTGTGAATGTGTTTGTAAATCGTTTGAATTTTAGGGGAAAGTGGTGAGCAGTGGCTGGCAGGGAATACAAACATGTGTATCGTTACGTTAATATAGAAAGGCCATAACTCATACAGTCGCTGAAACGCAAAAAGGCCGTAACTGACTAAAATTTTGTATTACTTAAAATGATGTGGAGACTAATAATTCGATGAAATGCATCATAAACAATCAAAAAAGGAGTTTTGGATTTTTACTTAGTTACGGCTTTTTGTATTTCAGCGACTAAATGAGTTAGGGCCTTTCTATATTAAGGTAACGATATATGTCAGTCTCTCTTAGTTTAAAAATTCATCTCTTACATATATGAAAAAAATTAGATCAAATTAAGCATATACAACTTTTTCAGGCCAAGTATGAATAAATTCTCCAAAGGGCTAAAAAAAGGGCTGGGGGCAATTTTAAATTTATGTGGCCAAAAAAGTATGTGGTAGCTAAATCAAGCCACCAAAGGTCTAAAACGGCAACACTGGACAGCATACATAGCAGGAGCGTAAGAGACCAGCACAGCGCCTACGCTGCAGATCCGCAGCTGCGCCGAGATAATCTTTGGGATATTTTCTCTAATTTAGATCCTAGTTCGCTCAGCTCTTTATTTCTTTAAGGCTATTATAAAAGTTCCACAGGTGTGCGCATGCCTATGTACATACATACATACGTAGGTAGCGAGTTCAGTGCATTTACGTACCTCTCTTTAGACCACTTTTATTGCATTCCTCCCGGTTATTTCCTTGGTTTGTCACTCCAAGCTTTTATGTACATATTTATATGCGGGTACATTACTTAAATTTTATATGATTTTTGTTGTTGTTGCTTTTTTCACTCATTTGGGGCTAAAAAATAGGTTTCAAATAGCTCGGATATATAATTTTACGTAAATTTTATTTTGGTATCTCACTAGGTACATATGTACATATGAATACATATATATAGGCTATAGCCAGGCATATATAAAGCTATATTTGGTGGACATAATTTTAAGTCACGTTTTTTTCAATTATTTTGCTTTCACCTAGCTCATCCACTCAATATTAAACTTTACGCACGTTAGTTTTCCGCGGTATTTTTGCGACTCGCTCGCCGCCCGGTATCACGACGAGTGATTTTCCTTTGTAATCAGTAGAGCAGTAGGTACAGACCTCAGCATCTTGTATGTATAGCCATCTGATATATGGTAGGCTCTCCAACTCTCCACACAGGTTCTCGACAGCATGCTGGTACCATCATCGCTGGAGGTCAAGGTGAGTATATGAATTGTTTTGAATATAATACTATATACATATACGTACACATATATATATATATATATATATACATTTAGGCCGCTGGATATATGTATATATTTTTTTGTTGTAGTAATATTGAATTATAAGTGAGGTCAAAGTGGTCTCATTACGGAATTTATTTTTACAGAAAGAAAAGAATGGGAAGAATTGGTTAGAAGTCGTTGTTAGGGAATATGTATTTAGATACTTTTAAGTAGTAGGATATGTGTATTAGGGTGGTATAAAAAAGGAAAAAAATTAGATTTTCGGAAATAACAGGAAATAAGGTATAAAATTAAGTCTTGATTTATGTTCGATTCATTGCTTTTGTTCTGGGATTAGGTTATTAGTGGAAAGATAGGAGTACTTCTTTAGAATAATAGGAAGGAATAAAATTAAAACCCTGAATTTTTTAATGAATTTTATGTATCTGTGCTAGCATTAGGGTGGTAGAAAAGAAAAGTTCATAGTGTTAAAAATAGTAGATACGTTGAGATTGTGAATAGAGTTGGAAAAAAAAATGATAAGCTGAATTCAAGAATTTGTTAATGTCAGAGGATCATTAGGTATGGAGTGCTAAGCACAACAGTTTCGTGTGGGTGTTGCGCTTGTGCAACGCAGGGGAAGTGGGAGTGGACACTCGATGACGGAGGACTTGGATATGACTGACTGATAGCCAGACGGACTTATGCCAGGTTAGGGGACGTTGTTAAGAAAGGTGAGGAGTCACAACAGCGCCGAAGGCTTCACGTGAAGTTCACGCAGAAGAAGGGAGGGTTGAATCCACCTGACAGGACGGGACTGGACAATGTCTCTGCTTTGTTTCCACTGTTGTCTGTTCTTTATCTCCACTATGACCATCTTCTCTTTACGCACTATCAGGCATGAATGTATTTTTTTTGTTTATGTAGTTGACAGAGAGGCAGGCACCCACCCCGACGACGAGCTAGCTTGGGATGCATGCCGCCTCTCCTGACGCAAATAGGCTACTACATAATAGCAGCGAAAGCTTCATTCAACTGGACGACTTGTTCGCACGCACACAGTGACATCAATTGCACGCACACTACAAAAATGCTCTGTCGAGGCTTCCCACCTCTGGTATAAATATTAATGGTCTTATTGTGTATGGCGACACTGAGAGCCAATGGGCAACCATATACTAAAATTCGCATAACGTATGGCTACTGGCTACTGACTGTCGGCTACTGAGTCTAGTAGCGGAATTTTCTGTTTCCCGCTAAACGATTTTGTTATTTGTTCACATGAATTGCTCAACACATTGGAGCAAAGTTGCCAATTACTTGGCAAAAGTTCATTTCAANACGATTTTGTTATTTGTTCACATGAATTGCTCAACACATTGGAGCAAAGTTGCCAATTACTTGGCAAAAGTTCATTTCAAAAAAGGAAATTCGGATGTTTTCTGGGCTTTTCTGTATACTGAGATTAGTCACTACACATAATTAGTCTGTTCCAATAGCAGTCCGGTTTATAGGATTTAGTCAGAACTT
>NW_016169486.1:0-17339 GCF_001687245.7 Rhagoletis zephyria
TTTGGTAAAAGAAAACTTTTGCACTGTAGTGCTATAGCCAATGGGTATAATTGTGTTTGTAATTAATTTCAGGAAAAAATAAATACAAAATTTAGTAAAAAAATAAATGAAAGAATATAAGCAAGGAAAAAAAATGAAATGAAATATAGTAATTTAAGTTTAAATATTAAATAATAACAAGAAAAAATCAAAAGTAAGAGAATAAAAAAAAGTAAAGAAAAGTTTAGTTATACTCGTACAATTAAGAACGTAAGAAAAAAAAAAAATAACAATTTCTCCAAAAATAATAATGGTGACGAAATTTTCTTATGATATGACTAAAATGAAACTAATAATATCTGGGGACAAACATGTTTTTACAGAAAATTAAAGCTAACTGATTAGCGCATACATACCTGCCATTTCAATAAACATTAAGATTATAATAAAAAAGATACAAAAATACTTTTTTATAATTATTTTCAATACTTATTTTGTGAACCAAACAATTTAATTTTTTACTTTCAACAATGTTATGAAGTTTTGTACAACGATTTTTTTGTTATGCTAAATGCAATAAGCAACAAAGTCTAAGCTAATTTTTTAAATTTTACAGAATTTTCCCTTCCATTTGGTAGCCATATTATTATTCTACATGACACCATATTATTCCAGAATTTTGGCAATTAATATCTGCCTTATCCTGAGTTTACGTCAAAGGGAAAACTAAAATCCAAGCTTAACCGTATATGGCCCCTAGTTTCGAAAGTGTTTTGAAAATGTTTGTTGAAATGGTGAATATGGATACAGGTATTAAATAAAAAATTAAAAAAATAAATAAATAATGAATACTTACCATGACCAGAATCTTCTGTGAGGTTAATATTTGACCAGCGCCATCTGGCATTCAACATATGAAAAAAAGAGTGCGTCCATACATACATTTTTTAGTTCGTTTCATACTCAGAAATTTGTATTACTCCCAATATTAGCTTAAGTAGTAGTAGTAGTCTTCGTATTCATGTTTGTGGTCTTGCGTAATAATAATTGTATTGGTTACGGAACTGGTAATGTAAAGGTTATGGTAATGGTAAGGGTAATAATAATAATAATGATGATGCCTAGCAGATATCAACCAATATCTTCCATATCCCAAGCGAAAGGAAATAATTCTAGATTTTGATTAAAGAAAACAACAACAAAATCATTCCAGCGGTTTTTTAACATGTTTGTAAATAAACAAGTAATTTTTAATTAAAAAACACAACCGACTTCAATTCTAACAAAAAAAATTTAGGAGTACTGTAAATTATTTTCACTTCCGATAAAAAAAAAGAATTATCGAAATCGGTTCACGTGACCCAAAGAAAGTATAAACTAAATAAATATTCCTAGGAATTGATAACCTCCTCCTTTTTTTGAAGTCGGTTAAAAATTACCAAATTTGTTTAATACTTTTTTGCCTTAAAACACTCGAGTTTTGTCTAATTTGTATTAAGTTTGTACAACAATGTTTCCTTTACTCTAAAGAACCTAGATTTCGAAAATGTAAGTTATATATATATGCAAAATCTAACTTGAGCCCCCGTGCCCCTGCCTGGCTACGCCCATGTAAGCTTCCCATTTCTCTATTTGAATATGCCGGCTTTAAAACGCTTAAAAGACAATAAATTTCATAGTTTTCACCTTGGTACAGAAGACTTTTACGATTAAATTTTCAAAAGCTCTTTCATTGTCGTGCCAAAGTTCGCTCTTGAACTTTTTAAAGTTACTTGAAAGCTTATAGAAATTTATTTATTAAAGTGATAATTTAATACTTTAATTTGGTGTACCGCAAATGCTTTGGATGCATGTATGCTCCCTCTTTCTTTATGCCCACTTAAATGTAGTACAGTAAAATTTGTTTAACTTTTGTTTTGTTTTGTTGTTGTAGGCTCTGTTTCACGCGCCTGTCAGTTCGCATGATTTGGGTTGAACCACAAACTTTTGACTGCTGTCAAGTTGACCAACTTTTCTATTTCAACTCACAAACTCCACTACTTTTAGGGACGGTTCAAAGTTTTCACTAACACGCTTAACCTTGCGTATACGGAGTATAAAAGCATACGAAGGGTCTAAATGTATATGAAGTCTACCCATAAGTCGTGCACACACAACCGCCACTAAATGCCCTACAAGACTTCATACAAACGCATACTCACTCACAATTTTCATGCACGTGCACTTAAAACGCTTTTTGGCGTGTTGTGCTTATAAATTTTCGGATTTTTACTTCCTTGACATTTTCTATGTAATACTTGCAAATCGCTTACACTCTACAAGGTTTGGCACTTTGTTTTGTTGTTTTTACGACCTTGCGATTATTAGAATTTTAATGGCTTGTTGCTGGCCATTTTGCGCCATTATTGCCACAATTTGTACTTTTTTCTCCATTTTAGTTTGTGTACACTTTAATGCTTTACTTGGATTGTTGTTTTTTGTTGCGCCGAAATGAACAGCGCCAGCGAAATTGTTGCTTATCATGATAAGTTTTGAATTTAAGTTTTGTATTTTGTGTTTGATAAAAGTTTCATATTTGTTGGCTGAAATATTTTTCTGAAGTATTTTTTCCGGAATATCTCTATATTTTCGGTACAAAAATTTTCCTTGAGTGAGCTCTACCTCGAGGTTTGGTTGTACCAAATTCTAAAAAGTGCCACGACGCAAATTCCTCGCTCTTTCAATTTATCACGAAATCGATAAAGTCTTAGTAAAAAGTCCGCATTGAGGGAATTCATTTGGAAGCGCCCTTCATCTTGGTTGACAACACTTGGACAAGTTTCAAGCGAAATCGACGCAAGCAAAAACACGTTTAATGGGACGTAAATTCTGTCGGAAATTTTAATCAAAGCTGTTTTCCGTTGAATATATTTAATATTTATATTTATTTAATATATTTCAATATGTGATTGTTCGTATTTCCATTTTTAATTTTCTGCTTTTATACTCGCACTCCATTTATTTAAGTGGATATTTATTGAGCCTTAAGCCAAATACTTCAAATGATTATATCATATAATTAATGCAAAATCAGCATTCGTATTTTGCTCCTTAAAGCTTTTTAAATAAAAAAATTTAAATTGCTATGTGCAAAGCAAGTCCTGCAATTGAAAGTGGAAAAAAGCGAAAAAAAATCACCTAATTTCAATTTATTGCCATCATTTCAGCGCTTCAGGAAAGCAAATAAAATCCAATATACCTTGAAGCCAACGCAAACCTCACTAGTACCCTTAGCGCCATTTTGCATTAGCACTTTCATGAGATATGTATGTATGTACATATGTATATATTNCAAATACCGGCAGGAAACTTTTTCGTAAAATGCCGTATACAGCATTGAAACTGGCTAAATTCCCTGGATTACGAAGATTTTCTAGGCCAGTTTCTTCCATAGCATATTTTAATTAAATTATCAATGGTCAAGAATGGTTTAATTCATTCCTCCTTTGACAACATCTGATCAGGAAAATCTTTACTTATTTTAGCGATGCTCGTTTTAATAAAAATATCCTTCAAAATAGTTACTTAGGAGCCCCAGAAACAATCTAGAAGGCAACAATTATGCAGGAGTAAATGGTATTAGTAGTTCATCAGAAATTGTATTACATATTTATTTATTCAAACTTACCTTGAATTTTAATTTCAAAAGATATCGCTCGTTGAATAATATACAGAATTATTTGAAAATTTAAATTTTGTGGAAAAACGCAATCAAAGTTTGATCAATTCATACATTTGGTACATTATTAAATTACTAAATATTTTATAAGTACCTTTTTTTCTAAAATTTTACTCTCCCAGCCACAGGGATGTTTTTTGGAAGCAGGAGAAAAAGGGGAGGATTCAATCACCTTCAAAAAGTAGCGGAGATCAACTTTCAAATTCATTAGAATCCACTTAAACAAGTAATTAAATATTTTCAACATGCATTTGCAAAGTGCACTTTTCTTTTGTCAACAATTTGGTTTGACACATTTAGCAGAATTTACCAGCAAAAATCTTCGGTCTAAAGCTGGCAGCTTCTGACAATCAGAGGACCTCGATTATAGCCAGTTTGGCGAAAGGTATTTAAGTGAAAAATTATTTGAATTTTTTTAATTCTGTATGGAAATTGACAGAAAATAAAAAATAATTTTCTTTTTTGTGCTCTTAATAGGCAGATAACCTACTACGGGAACACATTTTATATAATTTTGATAAAAAAACGCGAAATAATTGTATGATGAAATCTCCAAAAACATAAATTGCAATTTATAGCTCTATATCTATTACCTAACGTGCGATATGTGTTATGGAGAAGGGCTGCCCAGAATTATTTTGTTTGGCTGGATAAAGAGAGTGCTTGCTACTTTAAACTCTACGATTTACTTTCCGGCCGGGATGTGTTTACCAAACGACCACAGTCAGGTCAGTTTTTCGCTAAAAGCAACAATAATAATGCTCAACATGCCAATGACGACAACAACGAAGACGTTGGTAGAAGTAGCTTGCCGTTGCATAGCATGCTAAAGTGCTTGCGCATTTTTTGCATCAATCTTCCAGGTAATCCTGCTCAACATTTGCCAAATGCCGCTTTATCATAATCACTGCGAAATGCAATCATTAAAACGACGCGACAAATAAAGCAGTGGGATGAGTGTGTAGTATAATTGAACAGAGAAATGAGTCAGAGAGCAGTATGAACTGCAGAAGAAAATTCTGAATAAATTGTATGTACATAAATGAGCAGTGAAAAAAGCAGCCAGCAATGAATATAAAGTTATTTTTATGAAAAATCAGAAACTTTATGCAAGACGAAGTTCAGATAATGAAATGTAAAGAAGTCTTTTTAGATTATTTGAAAATTTATGCGAAACAAGGAATCCGGTTTTGATGGTAAATATTTTCAAATGTAACAGTTATGGCTGGTTTGAGGATTTTGCACCTACATAAAATAAACTACGCTCTTCTTTTATTAACATTTTTCCGTATTAAATAGCTAAGCACAAACACGATGGAATGGTTTCGAAAACTTTATAGAAAAATAGCAGATTTTAGGTAACGTTTGGAGGAGTATTAAATTAATTGAAGGCAATGCAAATATGTAAATCCATAGCATCAATGAGAGTATTATTAGAGCCGGCCGTTATGGAGTTGAAAGCTGCATGAGGTGTTTAGATGAAACTCAAATTCTTTCTTATTATTTTGTGCTAAGCTGTGGCAAAACTACCCAGCAAAAAATCGGTAATCGCTTTTAGTGGTAACGTGTTCTAGAAGGCATAGCGTTATAATGCCTTCGAATTTTTTCGTTTCTTTTAGGCATTGCCGGTAATGCAAAGTAGAATGTCCTACAATATTTTATTTGTTTCGCTTCTTTGCTTCATTTCAGGGAATGCAAAGTAGAATGTCCTACAATATTTTATTTGTTTCACTTCTTTGCTGCATTTCAGGGAATGCAAAGTAGAATGTCCTACAATATTTTTTTTTTATTTCGCTTCTTTGCTTAATTTCGGAGAATGCGAAGTAGAATGCTGCATCCTAGTCAGCTGAAAAATGGAAGGAATATCCAAAAATTCTTTTTCTGCCGTTACTTTCTGTGGAAATTTGTCTCGCATAAAAATCGTGTTTTGCTTTGTTCAATTTGCAGCGAAGTTGAAGTCAGTCAATGAAGTGAAGTACAAGAGTAAGGAAGTACAATTTTAAGCTTAATTAAATATGCATGTATGTACATACCGATTTCTAAGTAAAATCTAAATACCTAAATACATACATATGTATGTATAAAAACTGATTTATACAAAATTGTATTAATTTTAATCTTTTAAGACATCTTCTGATTTCAATTTAATGTAAATAAGTATGTACTTATCTGGGCATTCTACATTAGTTTCTCTGTAAGGCATTTTTTGTTCGCTCTCTGGATTCTGTTTATCCATGCGTTCTCCATTCGTTTGAAGGCAATGCTGCGGGTAAGGGCTTACCGCCAATGACATGCCCATGTTAAAATAAGGCCTTCTTGAAGCGAAAGGGTAAGCGATTCCTATCGCCTAGCTCGTTTCCACTTTCGTTTCTGTGGTAATCGTGTTTTTTGCTGGGTAGGGATGGCAATTATTATTCATTGAATTGAAGAAATTTATTATATTCATTCAACTTCCGATTTAATTCTGTCCTTTTCACTAATCAATCAGATCGAAAAAAACGTATGCGTATATTGTGAAAAATTCTACCAGCAAATTTTATTTTATTATTAAAAATAAGATAACCAAAAAATTCATACACAAAATATATGAAAAACCATTTTTCGTGGAGTTTATATTTTCGGAAATTTTTAAGGTTTAAAAAGCTTCCTTGGGCAGAAACCAACGCAACAAAAAGACAGCTCAATAGTACGATCCATTCTGGAGTTACGCTCGATCTTACGTAACTTTGTTATATATGTACATTAGACCGAGCAAAAAAATAAATAAATTCTGCAATGCGACCGGAATAAGACTCGAATTTTGGCATTTGGTATAGTAATGATCGTCCAAGAATCTCCTCTCTCTAGGACAATTGTAAGAGGTTCCGCGTTGAGCATTTAGTTTTCCCATAGGAATTATACCTAAGAAAATGAGTTATTTCCTATTTCGAAACTGTAAGAATACATTGATAACATACCATTTAAGTATTATGCATGCTCAGGTTCCTAAGATTCAAAAAACAAAAAAGTTTTTGCTATATAATAGATTTGACCCAAATAGGACAAGGGATTAGTAAATGATAATTTAGGAATTAAATAATCTGAAACTGCATTTAGTATTATGCATGTAATGGCATGTAATGGCATGTAATCAATGTATTCGTACAGTGTTGAGTGTTTTCACTGATCCTAGAAAATTATATTGGCCTCAAAAGGAAATAAGTCATTTTCTTACGTATAATTTCTATGGGGAAACTTTAGTTGTCCTAGAAAGGGAAGATTCATGGAGGATCATTACTAAAATTTTAGTCTCATTCAGGTCGCATGGCAGGATTTTTAAAATTTTTGACGTCGCCTAAAGTACATATATGTACACAGAGATTCAAATTTTTAGATAGTTGGCAGCTCTTTTCAAAATTATTACTTCTGGATAAGTTAGCATTCAGATGCCTAAACGCGTTGTAATATTTTACTTAATATTTATTTCACTAAAATTTACTATTACATTAGGCAACCCTATTCAAAAGTTTGTAGTTTCACCCAGCTGGCGTTCAAAATGGTTCACTCAATGGTTTTGATAGATTTTTTTATAACATCATAAGTATTTTGTGATCATGCCAGGGCTTCACAATAGGGTATCAATTCTTGAATTGAAAGTTTAATTTAATAATTTAGTCCAATATATATATATATATATATATATACAAGAATTGAAAGTTTAATTTAATAATTTAGTCCAATGACTGAAAAGGGGAAGCCCTGGCATGATCACAAAATACTTATGATGTTATAAAAAAATCTATCAAAACCACTGAGTGAAACTCCATTTTTCCATTTTATATATATATATATATATATATATATATATCCATAGCGTTCTCGGAAACGGCTCTAACGATTTTGATGAAATTTTGTACACCGATAATTATCTGAATAGGCATTATCTCCGAGAAGACTCGTATAAGGTTGTCACCTTTTCGAAATTAGTTAAAAATTAAATCCAACATCACAATAGGGTATCAAATGGGAGTTATTAAAAGATCCCTAATTCAAACATATTTGTCACCTATTTTGAATGGCATATTTATTTAATTTTTTTTTGTAGAAAAAAGGTAAAATATTACTATTCATGGGTACCAAGAGTAGGTTCTTAAACAATGCCTTTTCTATGTACAAAATGCTATATCTTGGGATGATAGTGTACGGTTGCCACTTATTTTTGATTCTACACAATTTATCTAAAACATCGCAATATGGATATTCAATGAAAGGTATTGGTGAGAAAATATTTTCCATCTGGGTTGTCACGTTTCTATGTAATACAAATTTTTATTTTGTTAAAATCAATCAACATTTTTTTATGTATACATAGTGCATATACGCTCAAGATATGTACCTTTCATTCCAGCGTATTTCAGCATGTGGTTGCCACATAAATGTTAGAGCAAGAGATTTCAGTAAAAGATATCGAAATCGTATTTTTTTTTTTTCCAAAATATTTTTTTAAAGCTATTCAAATTTTGAAAACTTTAAGAAGTATATGCTCTCCGGGCAAAGCTCGATCAACCTGGTACTAAAATATTAAGGGAGATAGGGTAACACAAAAATACCTTTGAGGAATAAGTATATACAAACATATATAGAAGATTAGCGCTTAAGAAAAAATACAAGCAAAAAGTTCCATATAAATTTACGATTTGATTAATAAATGATATAATTTTTTACAAAAATTGTAAATAATTTTGTATGAAAACTTTTTTTACAGTATTTTTTTCTTACATAAGTGCTCATAACTACTACACCTAGTCATACATTTAAATGGACTTATTATAGGAATAAAAACAAGAGGGAATTTATGTCCGAATTTTTGGAGACAATCGGGTGTTTTGGAATGGATTTTATAATGCACAAAAGAATAATTGAAGCGAAGATATGTAGCTATGTAAATTTACTAACTTCACTGTTGGGACGCTAAAATTAAACAGAAACCGCCGCCACACGTGAACTTAATTTTGGGTCATAGTCTGCGGATCTGTACACAATATTTCTAGGCCGCCTCATTTTTCCAAGATTCATATAGTTTAATACGCCATGCATTTTTCTAGCAAAAGAACAAGCTTCAATACAAATGAAACAAATTTACAAAAAATCTTTTATTACAAACTGTATTTCACCTGTATGTAATTGATCAAATTTTGGAATACATTTTTAACAAACTTCCCGACGAATAAGAGGTTTTAAGCTTTAAACTTAGCTTAGAACCCGATGACAATACAATATAAAAGATGAATAATTCCGCAAGGTTGCGCTGGTGTCAAGATATTTGAAAATCCCGCACGTAGTTCATATTTAAAATGTATGTTACTTAAAAGAAGGAAATAACACCACAAAAAATTTAGACGTGAGGTGGTGCGGTGGTTGATTTTTCCGTATAAAAGTTTGTCTGTACAATTTTTGTTTTTAAAACTTTGCCGTTTGGGTCGATTGGACCCTTATATAAGTAATAATGTGAGTACAACGGACCCGGGCTGGTAGTTCCTGCTAGATTAACAATAGAAATATGGAGTAAAAAAAAATTTAACAAAATCAAACAAGGAGTTACGGAGCTCATAAGCAACAGATATTGATATGGGACACAACAAAATCTCATACGTTTCCGTTGGACCCGGCCAGTTGAAAAAGGGTTATATTACTTGTTCAAAAAACATTTTGAATTTCATTTGTATGAAACATTTCCACGTCTTAGTGTCAGAACGACTTAAATAGGAGTGCTAAGCGTTGCGTTTTCTAATGACAACGAGTGGCAACGCGCGCTATATCCAAATCTACGCGCCCCATTTTTAACATTTTCTCATTTCCGCTCGTTTTTATTCACGTTTGATGTTTCTATTTTTCCTCAGTAGCCAATTTTGAGACGAAACGGCGCTCGACTCAAGCTGCATAAAAATTGCATGGGCATGAGAACTTTTGACGGTTCCTTGGCCCTTGACCCGCTAATTTAAGGATAGCTCATAATTGCTTAAAATTGATTCAGTATTTCTATCACAATTTCAAGCATTCTGCTATTTAAAAAAATTTACAAAAATAAAGAAATTTGTAGAAAAATATTGTGCCTCCTCAACCCAGCGCCATTTGAAATCAAATTTCAATATCCATGGTGGCTGCATCTCGCGTCTGCCTGCACACACATAAGAATATATGTGTATGTATGTAGTTAATAAAACTGCTCTCACATAAGCTCCCCCATGTAGCATGTGACAACGACTTTTTATGCTGTATATCCTTTCCCATTTCCGCACCAAGCAAACTTGCCGTTTCGTTATTTGTCCGACATGCACTTGTGAATAAATATCTACTGTGACGGCTGCACGCGCCGCTGAAAGCCTTCAACTAAAAGCTGCTCGTACACGCTAACAATGCTTATAACTAAATGCCTTAAAAGTGTCACTGATGCGATGGCAGGATGCTGCGTGAGCGCGCATCGGTGTGCAACCGAAAGGATGAGATCGTGAGTGAAAACGGGCAATTTATTGCTATTAAACACATACCAACTGGCTGACTGACTGACACTGCTGAAATGTTTTCACGGCTCTTTGAGCTTTTTGTGGCTTACGTTTTTTGCCAGCACGCAAGGTACCAGCGAAGTGTGTCTTAGTCAAAATAGTGAAAACATTTCGAAATAAATACTCGTATGTACATTCAGGCTACTAAATATGAATACCGCCTAGTGTGTGTGCAATAGCTCAAAGCTTAAGGCTTTGCATACGTTGTTTGCGCAACAAATAGAGATATTCTGGTGGTTACAGTTATTCGTTTGTATGTACAACTCTCTATACAGAATACTAAGTCGGCTAGATAGCATTTACTACATAGTACACACCGTTTTCTATTCTTTTTTTTATGTGTACCAGCAGTTCAAAAGAGTTTGTGGGAAATGAATTAATTACTGAATTTATTACAGTTACATGAAAAGCAAATGATTTTCAATAGCGAAAACGGGCTTTGACAATTTCATTTGGCTAGAATTTGGAAAGTGCAAGTGGTTAATACTAAATGAAGCTCATTTTCAATATGTAAATTGTATATAAAATATTTTACTGTCTTGCAATGAAGAATAATAGTGATAACTTTCAACTGCTGCTGGGAGAAGATAGCAACGACTGAAAGCAAGTTTATGATATTCATAACCACATGGAAATTGGGAATATGGATGTACCACAATATCCCCAAAATCAAAATCCGCGAATTAAAATCCCCAAAATCAAAAACCCCAAACACAAAATGAAGAAGAAATGAAGATTTTATATTCGACATTATTTCTAAAATTAAAATTTAAAACAAATTGTATGATGAACTCACACATATTTATTATTTATTATTAATTATATTTATTAAACTAAAGGAAATGAAATACACCGCCATGACTAAGGAATACATTTTGCATGAATTTACATAACCACAAACTTTATTGTTCAAGACAAGCATAAATAAAAACAAGTAAGAAAGTCCAAGTTCGGGTGGAGCCGAACATTAAATACCCGGCGCAAGTATAAAATATATGTTTTTTCACCTTTCCGAAAGCTACCGCTAGATGGTAAGCCGGGGTGTATCAATTTTGAGTAAATTAGCGTACTTAAATTTCGAATTATTGAAGTTTCAAGCATTTCTGAAATTTACCGTTATATAAAAAGCGGCCATAATTTTAGTCCGATTTCAATACTTTTCAACGTTTTGCTTTTATTTGGCAAGCACAATAAAAATACCGAGTTTGATACAAATTGGTAGAACGGTTACCGATATACATATATGTATGTGATCATAAGTGGGCGGTGCCACGCCCATTTTCCAAAATTTTCCAATAAACGTATATCATGGTAAAGAATTGTTGCAAGCATCAATTTTGAATAAATTAGCTACGCCCATTTTTCAAAAATTTATTATATTCTTATTTTTCGTCTAAAAATTGTTGTAAACATCAATTTTGAGTGAATAACCTTCAGTAGTTACTAAAATATCGCAATTTTGGTATTTCCGAAAATTACCGTTATATGTGGGCGGAGTTATTGTCCTATTTTTAAAATTTTCGCCCATTTAGTATGCTGTATCAAGGCCAACAACTGTGCCAAGTTTGGAAGAAATTGGTGCAGCGGTTACCAAGATATACACATGTAACCATAAGTGGGCGTGGCTACGCCCATTTTCCAAAAATTTATAATATTCTTATTTTTCGTCTAAAAATTATTGTAAATATCAATTTTGAGTGAATTATCTTCAGTAGTTACTAAAATATCGCAGTTTTCGTATTTCTGGAAATTACCGTTATATGGGAAGTGGGCGTGGTTAAAGTCCGATTTCGCCCATTTTCAATACCAACCTACCTTGGATTAAGGGAAACCTACATACCAAATTTCGTTGAGATATCTCAATTTTTGCTCGAGTTATCGTGTACACGGACAGACGGACAGACGGACAGACGGACAGACGGACGGACAGACAGACATGGCTTAATCGATTTCTTTTTTCATCCTGATCATTTATGTATACATTTGTCTATATCTATCTCGATTCGTTTTGGCTGTTACAAACAACCGTTATGTGAACAAAATTAATATACCCTTGTGCACAAGTGCGCTCGGGTATAAAAAGTAAAGTGCGTCTGGGTCACACTGGAGAAGTGAAATTTACGTTACATATCTATTTTGTATCATAACCAATATACGTACATACATACACCTGTTTTTGTTTAAGGTTATATTTTTTGTAATTTTTCTATCTAGATCCCCTGTTTCTTCTAATTGCATTTATGTATTTTATTGTTTTCCTTTATCTTAATTTTTATCTTTATAGTCTGCCGATAACAAAATCGAAAGTAACATCCAACAAAATATCGATAACAAAACTAATAATAATATCGATAACGAAATCGACGACAAATTCGATAAAAATTTCGACAGAAAGATCGATAATAGTATTGGTAACAACATCGATTAGAAAATTGATAAAAATATCGATAATAAAAATCATTTAGATAATCGATAAAAATATCGATAACAAAATAGATAAAAATATGTATATCAAAATGTATAAAAATATCGATAATAAAATCGGTATAAATATAGATAACAACATCACATGGCATTTGTCTGTACAATCAAAGCGTTTAAAGTTTCTTGCTCTTCTTTTTTCATTTTCGTCTTATCCTATGTAAAGAACGAGAAAGGTGAATTAAAAAAATTTAACCATGTAAAAGCAAATAGAAAGCCCAAAAGATAATAAATAACAATTGTTTTAAAGTAATTGAATCGTTTAAATTGGGTGTATGTAACTATGAATCTGTACGGTCGTAATAATCATGATCGGTAATAACATTTATTCAGAAGTTTTGGGATTTTGTATTTGGGTTATTTTGTAACACTGTCACCAAAAAAATAAAGGAAATGAAATAATTTTTTTTTTTTGTAAATTAAATAAAATTAAAGAAATTTATAGCACTATTTTGGAGATCACCACATCTCCTCATCAGACTCCTTTTTTCTAGACATCAGCAGGGATAGAACCTGCGTATTCGATGTTCAAAGTAAGAAGCGTTAACCACTGAGCTATGTACATCCTGTAAACTCTTGTTGCTAAGTCATTTTCCTTATTCAACCAACTACTATCAAGTGCAGCTGATTTGCCGCTATTTAAACTCGACAGCGTGGTTGTTGTTGTCAATTCTATACATCCATTTCCTTGTTTGCTTTTTTGTATAGTTTCAGGTAGGCTCAGTGGTTAACGCTTCTGACTTTGAACATTGATTACGCAGGTTCGATCCCTGCGGAAGTGTAGAAAAAAGAAGTCCGATGAGGAGATGTGGTGATCTCCGAAATAGTGCTATAACTTCTGCCGCTTAGACTTTGTTGCTTTTTCCGTTTTTACTAATAAACAATCGTGGTACAAAGCTCAATAAAAATATTAAAAATAAATGGTAATAAGCCACAATAACATTGACAAAAACGAAATTTATTTTTGTTTTTAAACCATAAAATCTCAAAATTTAACAATAAAATCTAAAAATTTAAATTAAAATTAGAAAAAGAAAAACATTTTATTATAGAAGGAGAAAATAGTACTTAAAACTTGAATGAATTTAAAAAAATGTTTGTTTATTTAAAACATATTCTAAAAAATTAATGTAAAGTAAATTGAAAAATTATAAAATTAAAAAGTATCTAATATGAAATAAAGGTCTTAAAACTAAATGATATAAAAGAATAACATATATGGAACGTTACAACGCCAACCGAAATAGAGCTATATCCAAAAATTGGTGCAATGCAAAAACACTTTGAAAGGCTGAAATCGCGTATGAGTTGCTTAGATGAGATGAAAATGTTACTCATACGCCATGTACGCACGTTCGATTTTAACTTTTCGGTGATATTTGAATTTTAAATTTCGAGCAAAAATTCTACATTTTAAAAACTCATTCTCCATCTTCGATCAGCCATTTTAAAGTTTTTAATTTAATTTTTAAATTTTGATCGCCACCCTGCTTCTAAAAGACCAAAAGTGATTTTTCATTTAAAACAATAAATTCTGAAAAAAGGAAAAATAAATTGAAAGAATTTAAAAATTGTTTGATTAAAAATGTAAAAAGAATAAAATAAGTTTCTAAAAATGTAATAAAACTAAAGCGCTTTCTTTCAAAGTAGTGATAAATGGCAGTTTTTTTCTAGACTTTTGTACTAGAATAACAAAAAGAAAGATTGTGTACTATCTTAGCCAGATTTACTCTGTCTGCCGATTGATCAGTGCACCAAAGAAAGTTATCATAGGCGTATACATAACACTTTTGTTAAGAAAAATACTAGTAACGGGTGATTTTTTAAGAGCTTGATACCTTTTTTTTTAAAAAAAACGCATAAAATTTGCAAAATCTCATCGGTTCTTTATTTGAAACGTTAGATTGGTCCATGACATTTACTTTTTGAAGATAATTTCATTTAAATGTTGACCGCGGCTGCGTCTTAGGTGGTCCATTCGGAAAGTCCAATTTTGGGCAACTTTTTCGAGCATTTCGGCCGGAATAGCCCGAATTTCTTCGGAAATGTTGTCTTCCAAAGCTGGAATAGTTGCTGGCTTATTTCTGTAGACTTTAGACTTGACGTAGCCCCACAAAAAATAGTCTAAAGGCGTCAAATCGCATGATCTTGGTGGCCAACTTACCGGTCCATTTCTTGAGATGAATTGTTCTCCGAAGTTTTCCCTCAAAATGGCCATAGAATCNAGTATTTTGCGTATTCGTTGTACCTTGTGTAGATTTCACTGAACTGCGAATGTACGAGCTACATTATCTATTTCTTGACACCCTAATAAGATTAATGCTTTCCTAAACTCAACTTTTTAACTTTCATTATAGTCATTTCCATGAACCTGAAGTACATACCATGAGCAATATTGCCCCACAGCTTGGAAGAAAAAATTGCTTTTAGTTTTTTCTGGCCACCCACAATTACAGTTCATTCCATTCTATGCCATTTTTATTGATTTTATTTATAATAATTTAAAATAAAATTTTCATCCAATATATATACGAAAGAGGTCACTATGTTGTTTTTATAACTTGTTTGCTTTTATATAATACTTTGCGCTTTACTTAAAACTTTACTATACAAAATACACAAATAAGAATCTCACATCATTTGCGAAACGCTAATTAATCATAACAAGCCCAAGTTATGTGCATACTTTTCCCTTAGTTCCATATTCCTATCAATCTTTATTAAACAATTTGTAAATTTCATAATTTTTCTTTTGGTCGCAGCTCGTAAACTGTGCATCATTTGGCTTAATTAAACAAGTTACACATGAAATTCATCTACCAATAAATAACAGGTATTAATTAAAATGTTATACATACGGATGTACTTAAATGCAAATTTTTTAATTAGCATGCTTCATTAGAAACATGAGTTTTAATTAAACTGGCTCTCATTCATATATATATTCTTTTTTTTTCAGATCAAATAAAAGTAAGGCTATCAATGAAAAGTGTAATCGTTTTTATTGCACAGTTCACACAACTTGCTTTCAATTTAAATCTCGCAAACGTACATATTTGATTTCCCTTACGGGTTGATTGCTTTATTTCGCAGTATATCATTGCGTTGCATTTTTTCATAGTTCCATTTGATTTGTTTTCATCTCTTATTTCATTGCAACAGCCAATTGCTATTTCATACCTTTTTTTTCAATTTGGCCATTTCGCTATTTACACGATGACTGCACGTTTGTCGCATCAGTTATCAGCCACAGTGCAAATTTTCCGGTATCCATACTGTAATATCTTGATATCGTACTCTATCACGCGTGCATGTATGTATGTATGTATGTGCATTCCGGCACTATTTAAACAAATTTTTACTTGACATCCTTTCTCTGAAGTTACTTTCCGCTTCTTTATTTTCAGCTTTGACTAAGTTACTCACTTACTAACACATTGATGTAGTCATCATTGCCGTTATGCAGACAATTTTCGCAAGCACACATATGGGGCGTATATACATACATACATATGTTTGTGCACTTGTTGTTCCATGGCTACAGCAAATTGCATTCATTACAACGCGCCTGTATTCAGTTCAATGGTTGAGTCTGCTGCTGTTAGCGAGTAGAAGAACATCTTGTGTTTTTCCTCACATGTATGTACATATGTGTGAATGCATGCATGTAAAAGTTGAAGAATTTTTTTTAGGTATACACGACACAGTGGCGGATACAGACCAATGATTAGAGGGGGATGTGTGGCTTCAACTTCTCTAAGTTTAAAATAACTAGACGCTCCAGCTCTGAGAGTATTCAACTCGGAACCCGCTGGTGGGAGCAGAGGAAGGTATTCACAGGATATCGTATAACTGTGTAAATAGTTTTATGGAACTCGTAGGGTGTAAAAAGAGCTAAGTATATGTGTATTTTCTACCAGTTCAAAAATTTTGGCATCGTAACGAATTCGCCGAAATCAATTTGACCCTTATCTTTCATCGAAATATTTTGCGACTTTACAACGCTTACGACATCTTGTGAATAACCTAATTATTCGGGAACTAGATAACCGATCTATCAGTTGGCAACCATAAAAGTGCCCACCGCTCCTTGATATCATATTACCTATGGACCAATCTTAAAGGTTAAGCAAGTAGACATAAAAAAAGAAAGGGTATACCTTAATGTATATTCTTTTGAGCCATTTGAAATGAAGCCTATCGGAAAATAATTTTTTTGTAGCAGCATCGAAATTCCACATAGATTGTTAATTGAAACTAAATTTTGTTTAACTGTCGGGCCTCTTCGGCTCTAGTGCGGCAATATTTTTTTATAGGAATCCGCGGTTATAAACTTCTGCTCAAGTAGAAATCGATGGCTGAGTGGAAGATCGACCTACATATATCGGCAGCCAGTTAGAGAACGCCCTATATCAGAAAATGTTTCAACAACGCTCTAGCTCAGAAAACTTTTGAAGAATACCCTACTTCCGAATCTGATTGAAAAACGCCCTATCTCAGAATTTTCTTGAAGAACGCCCTATCTCAGTTTATTTGCAATGTATTTTCGTTTGAGATAAGGAGTTTTTGAACCGCATTCTGAGATAGGCCAATATTCAATCAAATCCTGAGATAGGGTG
>NW_016169487.1:0-17338 GCF_001687245.7 Rhagoletis zephyria
TTATGAAACTTATCAGACTGTTAAAATTTAATTTTCATTCACTAATCGTGATTTGAAAAGAAAGCACTTGCACATAAGTATTGCATTTAGCTCGCGTCACTCTAACAGTCGCAAGGGTCGAGTGAGAAAAGCACATGAGCGCCATTCGACATATCCGAGTTCGAGTCTTCGGGCAGCGGAAATTTTTTGTTTTCTTTTTTTTTTTAATTACCATTTTATTTCTTTTTAAATTTTGCTGTTTTAAAAAGAAAAATATATATTTTTTAATTTAATTTAATTTTTAGAAACTTATTTTATGTATTTTTTCTTTCTTATTTTAATTTTTTAGATGTTATTTTTTCAGCAAGAATAATAATTTTTTAATTTTATTTAATTTTTAGGAACTATTTTTATTTTTTCTGAATTTAATTAACTGTTTTGAGTTAAATTTTCCTTTAATTTCTTTATGTTATTGTTGAAAAAAGAAATGTATTTTTTTATTGAATTTAATTTCCTTTTAAATTTTATAGTTTATTATTTTACAAGGAGAAACATATGTGTTTTATTTCATTTAAATCTTAGTATCCTATTTTTTGGCTTAATTTTATATTTCTTTTCTTAATTAAATTATACAATAATTTTTAGACATTGTTGTTTCTTATTTTAATAACTTTTAAATACTATTTTCGGATTTGATTGTCTTCATTTTCTAATGCAATGTTTAGGATTTATTTTAAAAATAAAAAAAGATATATTTTTTAATTTAATTTAATTTTCAAAAATATAATTATTTATGCTTGCTGTATTTTTATTTTATTTTGTTTTATTTTTTAATTAAATTTTCTTTTATTTATTATTTTTTATTGTTTTAAAAAGAAAAAAATATATATATTTTAAATTTAATTCTATTAAAAAAAAAAATTATTGTTAAAAGCCGAACAACATAATGCTAAGATCACTTCGTTAGAAGGTTATTCAATTAGTCTTTCGAAATACAGTAAAGAGCTGTCAGGAAAGACTTTTGTCTCTCGAAAGACTGTGTAAGGACCTCTGGACCTAAGTGCTAAATACCAAATCTGGTATCCTGGATTAATAGAACGCATGGCTAAGTCAACTTTTATCTGGGTCACTCCCTGAGTGGACATGGCTGCTTTAAAACATACCTATTTAAATTCAAACGTACTTCCAATATGGAAATGGCGTGAAAGAAGACGCCCACCATGGATTTTTTGAGTGCCTTCGATTCAATTGCTTGATGAGTCAATCAACGTAATGCAATCTAAAACAAGCAAGTCAAAAGATTTTAAGAAATAAATAAATAGCTTGAAATAGTTATTCATTACAAAAAAAAAAAAAACATGACAAAACTTAATAGCTGTAGCCCAGGAATGAGTGTATCAAACTAGAACGTAGGCGCGAGCCGAGTCTATCTAAGATCGACACAGAAGATATTGCTGTAGAGTTTTCCTGATGGCAAAAGAAGACTCCTCAAGACGTCCAACAGCCTTGGAAGCTCTAAATGAATGTAAGTAATCATCACCTTTTCCCAAATGTTGTCATCATACTAAAAATTACAATACTAAACTGTTTCAGGCTCTTTTTAGTAGCATGTTTCTTAATAATACATTTTTTTGTTGTTCTTGTGGTTTCGTTTATGTAAGTACTTGTATTATCTGTTTTCATGCAATTCTGTTTCTTAAACAAAGTTGAGTTAAACTTGGAAGTTTTGTTTATTATACGGATACGGCCCTGCATACATACATACATACAAATTGGTATGCACATATAAAACTTTGTCCAGACAGTGGCACTCAAGCATACAAATATGAGTACAAACAAGTGTACATTGCATCAAATATGCATAAATATCTATGTATGTATGTACCTATGTGCATACATTTATGCATGTTCAATACATGAATACATGCATTAATACGCTGCACAGTGGGATTTCGGCGGAGAAAATACAGTTTTTTGAATATTCAACTCTGAACATCATATCGATGCCATGTATCTATCTATAGTAAAACGATTAAATAAGTAAATCAAATATTGCAACGTTGGTGTCAAACGAAAGGTGCTTGAGAAGATCTTTTTTTCGAAACTTATGTTTCAACTTCAAAATAAAAGAGTTGCCACCTAAATAAAAAAAAAATGAATTAAGTAAGTTATGTTAAATATCACAATATATCTAAATACCAAACAAAGGCTATTTAAGAATAAACATTTTCATATAAGGTTGCCACCCATCTAAAAATGGAATATAATTTATCCTCTTAAGTATAAATATGAAAAACTGTGTGTTCTCCCCTTATAACTTTTGCACCTCATCACGAAAATTAGCATAGCATTCGTTTTTGCACCCGAACTGGTAACCAGCATGGTTTTATTCGCAATAGATGGTGCTGCCACCTGATTTTTTAATTAATTACAAAATTAATTAACAGGTATTTAAGAAGGTTTTAATGCAAAAGAGTTTTTATTATTATTTTATGGAAAAATTAGATATTAATTATTAATCCCTACACAATGCCAATGAGTTGGATCTCGGGGAGCGGCAAAAGAAAATTTAATAATTTATTGAAAATGTTATTCCTTAAAAGTATAGATAAGAAGGTTTACTCCTAATAGCGCATTTTTTACGCCTTGTCTATTATGGTTTTCATGTTCACGGGTTGGCAACCAATTAACTAATTCCTGTGCGCACCAGATGGGCTAGCAAAGAATGTCGTATATAGTTATAAGTATTGCAGTAAAATTCTGATATTTTGATATTTTTCACACAATAAGCTACCCAGTGGGAAAATGCAATGTATAGTAATCGAAAAAAATATCAGTAAAACAACCCTTTTCACATTCGAAATTGCATTTTTTTCCCCACAGCGAAAGTAAATTTATTCAGTTAAATTTAATTGAGATTGTTGTTGCACTGTGTGTAATGTGTTTTTTAATAACTTTTGTTTTGATTGCTTTTATTGTGGCTTCATATGAGAATATCTCATTTATGTACTTGCCAAATTAGAGAAAAAATCTATGCAATCGTCCCGATATTTTAATAAATATAAGCAAACAAAAGTTATACTAGTTTTATATATAAGTAGATTATCATCATTTTCGTGCTTAACTCCCTAATCCGTAATTAGAAAAAGAGATTAGCCATACAAAGTTCTTCTCTCGTTTATCGGTAATATACAATAGACAAAAGCTTTGTTCCCTTCGCCACCTTCGTCCTCTAGCTATATAAAAAAAAATTAAAGATCGTTATCTTTTGTTTAGAATAAAACAAGGCTCATTGCGACTCTTAACCAAACAACAAAGCTGCTGGAGCTGCCAGCATGCCAACCGGATCAGCGCACCCAGTGGCAATTTTTGTTAAAAATGAACAGCAGATTCAGATTCCTCATACTCGAAAACCCTCAGAAAGGCTTTTTGATGGTATAAATATTTTCGTTTAAATACTTGATTTTCTATATACTATACTCTCCAGACTTTCAGAAAAATTTGGTTTCACCAATTTCCCAGCCGACAGCCGAACAGTCTAATGATAGCAGTTATGACATTTAAAGCAGTTTTTGAGGTTAAGTTTGCATGGGATGTGTTAAAATAAACCGATTACTCACATTTTTCGGATGGTTCGAAGTTTTTCTCCTATGCTAGTTATGATACTAAATAACATAGGAGAAAAATTTCGGAATTATATATTCAGCGGTCCGCTTTCTATAACCTTTAAAGGCGTTTTTGAGCTTAGGTTTGTATGTGAAATATACTTAAAAAAAAAGATTATACCCAATTTTTTAGGGTTCACATACAATATTATCACACGATTTTGAAAAAAATTGAGGTGTTTTTTTGTAAATAAATAAATCTAACACGCCAATTGTACGTCTTTTCTTGATTTATGTTCGCAATTGCTGCATACAGAAAATTGGGGTTCTACGCCGGCCCCTAATTTTTTCAAAAAAATGGATGGGGCTGTACCACTGTGCGCCGCTGTGCGAGTTTTATAGTATTTTTTTTTTTATTTTTCACTGTTTCCCTGGCTCTGAGAGCAGCTGTTTGCATGTGGCATGTTGCGTGTCGGCTATCGCATGCAGTAAAACGCAAACGCAAACGTAAAGCACTGAAACGTTCAATTTGATATTTGCATTTTTTTTTCGTTTGGAATTTAAATTTTATAGCTGCACAAAGTTTTCGGGTGGATATTTTTTACGAAAAGAAGACGAAAAAAGCATTTATATCCATAATTGTGCAGTGAATTTTTGAACACTTTGAAGGCAGCATAGTGATTCATCAATAATTGAAGACAACGTCAATAATTTTTGAGTAACAAAGTAAGTAAGTTCGCTACTAACTTCCTTAAAGAGTAACTATACCGATTGGTAAATGTATGGTGGATGGTATTTAGACTCAGTAGATACTGGTTCGCGATAAATCTCTTTTGCATGCAAACAACTGGCGAATTTAACATGGCGATGTCCTAGGAAGTGTCAATTTCCCCCGATTTAAATTGTTTATTTTTAAACAAGCCCCTCCACTGCATCCATTTTTCTATAGTTCCGAACTAGTTCTAAATTCGTCACCTTAGATATAGATTTCTTTATGGAAAAAGTGAAATAAAATAGTTTTTTAAAAGTACCACATTTCGCTGATTTTGGTCTGGTGGGATCTAGTTACTATCGGACTGATACGTTTTTGGCGATAAAGATATAGTACGGAACTAGAAATTTGATTCACTAGTCCACGGTATCCCTGCAGGGATATGTTATCCGCCGTTTAGTTTCGATTTGATACCCAATGATTTTGACATAAAAAATAAGCACAGGTGACATCTGGTGCTTTAATGGAAAATAGTCGAGAAACTCATAGACGTGACATGACAACGGCTTAGGAGTTCTCTACGGATTTTGGACCGCCCGGGATTTTAAAGATTTTCAGGATTTTGAAGACCATTTCTGGATACTCGGGACTATTTCGAGATTTTTTTTGAAATTTTCGTAATATTTATCTTTCTTATTATCAACATTGTTTTCGAAATATTCATGGATATTTTTGGCGACTATTATAGTCCATATCGCTATCGATATATTTATAGACATTTTTTTATCGATATAATAAAGGATAATTTTATTGATACATTTGTCGATATGATAATCGATAATTATGAACATATTTATCGATACTGCTATCGCTATTGAAATCAATATATTAATTCATATAATAATCACTATTGATATCGATATATTAATCGATTTTGTTATTAATATTTTTATAGATTTTGTTATCGATATTTCTACAGATTTTGTTATTGATGCTACTATCAATTAAATAATCGATCGTGTTTGATATATCTATCAATCTACCGATTTTGTTATCTGCATAAGTATATTGTAATCGGTATAATAATCGGCACATAACATGTGCAATATCAGAATAATGTGTAGATATTCACATACAAAATTGACACGAATTTTAGCTGCTTTTCGTTGCCGATAAGTTTTACAGCGTTTTTCAGTGTGAACAACTGTCGCTTTGCCCCGCGAGGGTGAACGAAAATGGACTTAATTTCATTCGTATAATGCGATCAGGCGGTTCTGAAATGTGAACCCCTTAAAAAAGGACAAAGGAATGATATAGATTTTTTTTGGGGGGAAAAAAATTTAAACCAATTACGAGTGTTATAGCTGAGTTATGCATTCTTAGCATTCCCGTAAGGAATCTGTTAAATGAGCTTTGCGTATAAACGGTTAGCCAACGCATAGCACCTCACATGTAGAAGTCTGTTGGGTTTTGATTTTGACTTAAAAATGGTATAGCAGTGCCAAGCATGCATAACTGAGCTATTAGTTGATATTTTTTGCGTGAATTTTTGTCTAAATACTGTACTTGCTTTTAAAATGCGTATTTTCAATTATATTAAAGCAAATTAGTTATAAGAAATTATTTTCAGTAATTACATACATATACAAAACATATTGTATCCCAAAAGTGTAGTTGTGGCATTTAATTCCTACATGGTAGTCCATTCAAAATGCCAGCATTCACTTACAGGCATACAAATGCAATAAATTTTTGGACGTTGACGTGCATTATTTTTCACTTCGATATAACTACGGCTACGAAAAATGCATTTATGTCATAAACTAATGGAATTCTCGTGTATATCGTTGAGCCAGGGACTGAGGCCTGGCTGGTTGACCGAGTGCATAAATTCACAAATTAATGATGTTATAAGTGGCTGGATAATTGTGAGAGCTTTGGCCGCAGTGAAGGTAAGTGGATAGTCGACAAAAATTTGAACGGCTGAAATTACAACAAATTTGTGCAGTTTGTGAAAATCAATTAATTGACTAGCTAGTTATATGTGTTGAAATGGATATGTTTCCGCTATACTATTTGTTTTAGTATCAATGTGCACAAGAAAATAAATAATTGTATGCCTTCTCTAACAGCTATCCTTTAGTAAAAATATTCTACCAAATTGGTTTAATTCTCAGTTAAACCTAAGAAATGTAAACAAATTTAGTCTTAATTTTTAGTCTTAATTTTAGTATATTGCAAGTAGGCTGGAGGAAGGTTGGTCATGGCAAAAAGTATCCACCTATATGTGATTTTACTAACGAAGGGTGTTCAAGGCCACCAATGAGCTGGCGAGCTAGACAAAGAGGACATTCTTATGACATCCTATACAACATCTACAGGAAATTAAACGATCCAACGCATTTCACACGTAGCGGCAGGCCGGCAGGATATAGAAACATAACATACTTAACACTTCTAAAAGGAACGGAACAGCACAACTTTATAGCATGCATTTGTAGAAGGGAGCGTGTTACATATAGTGTTGTCAAATGTCCCATATTTGCTGAGACGTCCCGTATTTTGCATTAAATTTGAAATGTTCCGCTGGGACAAGATTTTTTCCGAATTTAAATTGAACGCACAAAAAAAATCCTTTTGCATACAGACATATAAATTCATGGCCGCATTTTGGACAAAAACTGCTTTTAGTATTTAGTATTTTCAAATAAATATATGTACTAAGAACATGAACTACCGATCCGTGAGTGTGCGATACAAAAACCGGAAAAGACATATCCAGATAATATTTTTTGTATTGTATTCATTTTTAAAGGCTCAATTTTTCGCCAAACTAAAAAAAAATTATCATTTTAATTCCGCTGTTACGATTATTAAAAATTTGTAAGCAGGCCTTTTAAGCTTTAACTCTATGAAAATAATTTCACATCCTGGCCCTCCCCTTAGCTGAAACAGACGACAACGTTGATGGATGAACCGATCCGAGTGGGGTTTAGTTGCCGCCACAACAACAACAACAAGCCATGAAGCCTTCAGAATAGCCGAAGACAACATTGTCCTTACTTGTTTCTGGTGATTTTGGTACCGATAAAAATTCATTGTGAAAACACTGGTAACACCGTGCGACAAAATCGAAAAAAAAACAAAGCACACGAAAAAATCAATAGGTTCAAAAAACAAGGGGTAAAATATAAGAAAACTGCGTTTTCAATTTTTCTCTCTGGCGTCAAGATTTTAAGTTTTTATTTTTTTTTTAATGAAGAACAATGCAGAACAACAGTGAAAGAGAAAATTTTGCAAAATTAAAAATATTAAAATTTTTGGGTCATGTATTATTTTTATTTTCTTTAAGCAAATAAAGTTGGAAGGACGAAATTTGAGGCTGTGGTCGTTTATATGTTAGTCTTTAGGCAATTTTTTCAAAAATAAATATTGCAAAATTTCCAAGATGTCCAAGGCTACAATTTGAAAAGCACATTTTAAATCTTTATTCATACTTGTGCACCAAAAATGTACCCTTATCAATTCTAGAGATTTTTTTCTTAAGTTGATGCCCTAATTTTTATTCTGCATTGCACAAAATTATTTTAAATAAATTAAGCGGATTAATCGTATCTTTTAAATTTCGAAGTCCTTAAAAAATCCTGACGACAGAGAGAAAAACTAAAAAGTTTTCTTTTATTTGACTTCTAGTTTGGCGAGTATATTGATTTCTTGGTGTGAAAAATTTATTGTCGAACGCTGTATATATACATATATAACCTATCTCCACGCCAAATTCCATTGAAATACGTCTAGTCAATTTCGCATGAAAGAGCAACAAACATAACCACACACACTCACTGACAAGCTTTCATAAATATTTATCTAATATTATAAATATGATTGTGTAAAAAGAATAACAAAACATTCGCTCCAACATATTTAGTACACTTAATTAAGCTAATAAGTATTATGAAAATCACTCAATTGAGCAATATGAGAAATTTTTATTAACTTCATGTCAGCTAATATTTATCATTATTTATTACAATTTTTTGTTGGAAAAGTGAATATGTTTGCACATTGACTTAATGCTTTTGCAATGACCACTATGCCAATGAGAGTCATTAATAAATTTTATATAGTACTAGATACATTGATAAATTATTAATATGAAATCCAAATGCGTAAATAACATTTTTAAATAACATATGAAAGTACATATTTATATTGAAGTGGCACTTCTACACTAACATTACTGATTGATCATTTATTTTGATGATTATACCGGAGTATGACAAAAAATTTATGAATAATATTTATCTTTATCTATAACATATTTATACTGACAATAATGCTATAATAAATATCAGTAACATAACACAAAATGGAATGTGAATAAGTTGTATTTTAATGTTTGTGTGTTGGTATTTATTTATAATTTCAGACAATTTCATATGCACATTTTGATATACATACTTAATCATGTTTAGTTCACTGGCAATATAAATCAAAATCAGCAACAGCATCAAAGTCAGCATTAACATCAGCATCGGTTCCGTTTGCAAGTTGCATAAAACCAGAGAAGCCACAAGCGAAACTCAACGCATGAAATATTTTCAAAACATGCAAGCGGCATCATATACATACATATGTTTGTATATATGTACATACATATAGGTATATGAAAGCATTATAATAGAACTTTTTTTTTGTTTAGTTATTTATTTCCGAGTATGTATGCGCGGATACACACGCAAACATAAATCGTCCCTGTAAAAAATGCTACTAATCCATGATTACTCTGGATTTAGTTGCTAAGGAAAGCGCGACTAATACCACTTTTGAACTATTTATATGGAATTAATTGCTCCATTTTATTCGAATCTTCTCCTACTATATCCTATGAAGAGATAAATTGTGCTCCTTAATACCCAAACGGGTATGAAATGCAAGTAGTCGCTTTAAAAAAAAAAACAAAAATTGTTTGTGTTCCCACGCACGACTAAAGCGAAACTTCTTCTTTTTCTAATACCTGTATTACTAAATTTTGATTAAACATTTTAAACAGATGGCAACTCGCTTCAAACAACTACAAAATATTCCAAATGCCAGTCACAGGCAAACGCGATCCTGCCTAGTTACTTTTAAATACATCCAGCAGTTTCTGAGTGGAGAGAAGTCTTGCTATGTTCGGTTTCTGAAATTTTAAATCAACCTGTACCGATGAAAAAGTTCTCACTTAAAAAATAAAAAAAAGCTCTTAAAGTTTGGATCCGATTTTTGAGATTTGAAAGAACGATGCAGATCCGATGACCTTCATAAGAACTTCCCTCGCGTATTATATATATACATTGTTATATAGATATGACTTTTCGAATAGGTGGCAACCCTTATCACAAGTCCTTTTAACCATAGCTTTCATAAAACGCTTTCGATTGACACTCATATTTAAATATAACATTTACATCTCTTGTATACAAGTTAACTAAATTCGATCTTTCAAACAGGTGGCAACACTTTTCAAAGTATGTTAAAGCCAAATTCTTCTTAAACACCCTTCATTTGACGTTGCGATACATATATATCAATTAAATGACGGATTTAGTTGAATTCAATTTTCCAAATAAGTGACAACATTCCTAAATAAAGCTTTTCCAAACCCATTTAGATCGGTACACAACTTATAATAATTCATTTAATTTATTTGATTGTTTGATTTTAGCTTTTTATACAGGTAGCAACCAACTTCAAATACCTCGTAAAAATTCCAAGTGTTCAAATTAAAGATTTGCTAATACTCTTTTGCTTGACATTCATATTTTAATATTTCGTAAAATTAGTGCAAAATTTAATTAGATACGACAGGTGGCAAAGCCCTCTTCAAAATAGTTTCAAACTAAAACTTTCTTAAACCAATTTCCTCTGACATCCATATTTATTGTGATGCATATATATTTCAATTAGGTAATTGCCGCAACTTAAGTTGAATTTGAATTTTTAAACAGGTGGCAACACTCCTAAATATTGTCCGGAAACAAAGCCTTTCGAACTTATTTCGTGTGATAGCCATCTTTTAATAATTTATTTAACTTATTATTAGTGTGCTCGTGTCCTCCGGGCCGGGAAGCCACTTCAACTAACTAAGTAACTTTTTAAGCAGATAGCAACCCTCTTCAAACACCTCAAAAATATTTTAAATAATCAAACCAAAGATCTACTGGCACTCATTTTTTTGACATCCATATTTATTTATTTCATATAACTTGTGTATAATTTCATTAAACTCGATTTCGCAAACAGATGGCAACCCTCTTTAAAATATTTTCAAACTAAAACCTTTTTAAATTTATCTTTCGTGGGACATCCCAATTGCGATAAATATCTCAATTACTTAATTTCCTTAATTTAAATTGAATTTTATTTTAAACAGATGGCAACACTTCTAAATATAGTTCGGAAATAAAGTCTTTGAATTAAATTTTCAAATAACTCAAAAATTTTCTACATATTTCAGCTAATTATTTCCCAGTACCCTTTCTTTAGATATTTCATGCAACTTGGCAATAATTTAATTAAATTCAAATTTTCAAACAAATGGCAACCCTCTTCAAATACCTCAAAAATATTTTAAATAATCAAACCAAAGATCTACTGGCACTAATTTTTTTTTACATTCATATTTATAAAGTCTTTCATATACATTTCCTTTGATACCCATTTTTTAATAATTCATTCAACAGCTATATAATTTGAATTTAATTTGTAAACAGGTGGCAACCCTCTTCCAATAACTCAAAGATATTCTAAATATTCAAACTAATGATTTCCCAACACTTTTTCTATAGACATTTCATGCAACCTGTGCATAATTTAATTAAATTCGATTTTTCAAACAGATGGCAACCCTCTTCTAAATATTTTCACACTAAAACTATTTTAAATTTCTTTCATCTGACACTCAAATTGTGATACATATGTACCTCAATTACCTAATTGCTTTAATTAAAATTGGATTTGATTTTTTAAAACAGGTGGCAACCCTTCTACTACTTTTTCTGTCGCTTTTTCGTTTGGAATCAGATCCTAATACACACAGGCGCCTTTTCGTTACATGGATGTATGCATTTAGGTACTCCCAGTTGAACGCATAGAAGTCTCACTTCAAAAACAAAAAAATTTCCAGCAGCTGAGATTCGCACCGGTAAGTAACTACATACTCTGTCTATATGCCAATGTCGCATATTAAATATCGTTGACTAAGTACGTACTTATCATTAAATCGTTAATAGGATCCTTTAGGGATGAGTCGGGGACTACATAACTGATCTTTAATTGTACCCGCAAGCGATGAGTTGCTACTAAATAATGCCCAATTGTATCCCATGGACACTACTCCCGGAATATACGTTTTAGAGATTAGTCGCAGAATTTTTTTTGCAGGGATACGTTGTAAGTACATACATATGTACATATGTACGAGTATGTGTTCATTTGTGGCTAACATGGCTGCTGGGCGCGCGCGTATTTAATCTTCGTTACTTTGTTATTTGACTGAAAAGTTCTGCTGCTCGTTGCAGCAACCACATCATCCATTCCCTATTAAATAGGTGTAATGCAGTCATGCGAGTCATGCTGCATATGTATACACACACTCACGCACATACAATAAAAATTATAAACCAAAGTTTTCCTAAGCATATATGTATTTGTTGTGCTTTACTTAAGTATCTATGTATACATATACATACTATTTACTTACTTGCATTTAGTTGGCGGGCTATTAGGACCTAAGCCACAATACGAGTATGTTGTACGCTGAAAATGAATGGCGGCTGGCTGCCACAGTTGCCACAGTTGCCACAACTCGTAACATTGCTACATTAGCGAGGTTGCTTTGGGGCTTAGCCTGGACCGGATAGTTTAACAGACTTCCAACCTCCGTGCATACATATATACATATAAATATTTGGCATCCAGCGGCTGCTAATTTGTTGAAAGTAAGGCGTAAAACATGCATTAGCCGAAGACAAAGAATAGCGGAGTGGTTGGTTAGCGCGTAGAAGTTGCAAAGTTGCCGCTGCATCCGTCCAAAAACGTGGTGAATGGCTAGTAAGGCATCAGCTGTGCCTCAGTAATTGATGTGACTCCAATGGCGCTGAGAAGAGGGCGTGCATCGGCCTTGTGTCTGTGTGTGTGTATGATGAATATGCGAGAGCACTTGCAACATTATAAATGCAACAAAACACCGCCGCAACAACGGCTGTAAAAGGCATTGCAGCTGTGCGCATTCGTGTGGAGTTGAATACGAGTACGCTGTAGGAAAAGGGATATGCGTTTGCTGGTTGCGTGGCATGCGATCTATGTTGCAACGGGTAGATGGCGTGTATTGTGATTACAGAGTACTTTGTAGCAGCTGGGCTTTGATAGAGCTGCCAACAATACATTAGATTCCGATGAATGTAATCACGCTGATATCCACCTCAAATTAAATGTTAGTTAATTAGAAATGAATATAATTTCTAAATAGGTGGCAGCCCTATCAAACCTCAAAATACTCTAATGGTTCGAACAAAAATTTCTTGTTACTTTTTTGTTTGGCGCCCATATTTTACCACGTTTTTTATTTAATTTCCCTTTAATTAAATTATATTCGACAACCAAACCGGGTGGCAACCCCATTCAAAATATTTGCAACTACAACTTTCTCGAGCTTCTTTCGTCTGGCATCTATGTATATTGTAATACATATTTAAATTGCCTAATTGACCTAATTCTACATGCATTTGACTTTTTGACAGGTGGCCACCCTCTTAAATGTAATTAGGATATTATATATTTTCAAAATCATTTCGATTGAAAGCCATAAAATATTAATTCATTTCACTTAGAAAATTATTTGGAGTAAATATCTTAAACTGGTGGCAAATCTGTCCAAAATGTTTTCTATATGCAACCGCCTTTAGCCTATTTTGCCTAATGCTCCTGTTGTGATATATATTTCAATTATCTAATTCTCTTAATTCAAGGTGGATTTCATTTTTTAGACAGGTGGCAACCCTCCTAGATGTATGTAGCTTAGAAACGAAGCCTCTGCAAAACCACTTCAATTGGTACTCTTAATGTAGTAATTCATTTAACTTAATTGATTATAATTTGTTAACTGGTAGCAACTCGCTTCTCGTTTTAACATTATGCTCGTCGATGTGAACACGTATATGTATATGCGTGTTTCCACAATCGGGCCACGACAACATAAAGTCTATCGAAGTCGAACTTTAACCAACTTCATTCTATATATATATATGATTTCATCGAATTTAAGTAGTCAAAAGGGTGGCAACCTTTTTAAAAATAATTTGAAAAGTGAGCCTTTTTAAATCTCTTTCGTTTGACACCCATATTGTAAAATTTCTTTTAACTAACAAAGTTAATGAAATGAAATTTTTCAAATAGATGGCAACCCTCAAATATTTGCTTTAAATTCCATTTTAGTTATTTAAACAAATATTTGTTTTAAATTTGTGTATTTGATCAATCCTATTCATTTTATTTAATTTCACTTTTTGAACAGTTGGCAACTTTCTTTAAACCTGGCTATGGACCTTCTCCTTGCCGTCACGTTGCTGTCACGTAAAGGAGCGCAAATCTGGTGAGGGATGTGTGGTAGGAGGGAGACTCCGTCGCCGAGTACAGTCGTTCACCCTGGTAGATGAACTTCTACCCGCGATTCGCATCAAAGCGAGATTCTTCAACATCTGGCTCATCTGCGCCCATGACCCGATGGAATGAAAGTACGAGACGTTCAAGGATCTCTTCAATAAGCGCTTTGAGCGCAAATATGGGCGCTGCCTCCATAATCATATCAAAATCGACCTCGTCGGGGTTCGAAAAATGGTATTATGTATTACTAGGTTCAAGCATAAAAATATCCATCAAGCTAAGTACGTGGCTGTATCCAGATCGAAAAACGAGCAGCCAAATAGATTATGTCGTGGTAGACGGAAGGCACGCTTTCAGTGTTTTAGACGTACGTACACTCCACCCCTGTATTGTTGTAGCCAAGATGCGCAAATATGCAAGGAAAGCTCCGCGACGAAAAGCTGCAATCACAACAGACAGCCAATGCATTCGCTACTCGACTCTCACATCTGCTTTCTGAGAGGACTCCTCACAAACCGACATATGCAAGCTGTTGAACTACATTTCTCGTTCATTAAGTACCACCGCCTAAGAAGTCGGATTTCAGTGAGCCCGAAAGAACAACTGGTACGATGCGGAGTGCAGAAAAAAGATGTCTCCTACAGAGCCACGTTAAGTTGGGGGCAACGCGGGCTATGTGGGACCATTATAGGGAACTGAAGAAGGAAGTGAGACGTATTTGCCGAAATAAGAAGAGAGAGGGCAAACTACGTGAGTGCGAAGAGCTTGAAATGCCGGCCGACAAGAAAAATGCCTGAAAATTTTATCAGAGAGTTAGGCGACTTATGGAAGGTTTCAAGACCATGGTGTCTTACTGACCCTATTGAATGCGGCAGCACTATTCGACGTATTCCATATTTCAACGTCGCACAAAAAGTCAGGCACGTAGGACGTCGTTTTTGATCGTCGAGAAAGGGCTCAGCTTTTTAATTGCCAGCCCCGCGTGATGCAGCAACTGTCGCCAAAAGTTTTTCATCGTTTAATCTCCAGGCTTCTAGAGGACTATTCTACGTAATATCTATGGTCCTGTTTGTGGGGTCGATGACTGCCGAAGAAGAAGTAGTGAAGAACTTAGAACTTTTAGGAAATAGTGAAGTTGTTTGTCCTCGGCTTAAACCCCCATTAAGTATTATACATATATAGTCTGAAATGAGGGTAACGACTCGTATCGACAAGGCAGTGATTCACCAAAAAATATTTTAAGGATATTATTGGGAGTCCACTTATAGGCACCAAAAGAAAGCACTTTCCATACTGGATGTATGTTTATTGTTCAACCTAAAACTTCTAACCATTGCTAACATATTCGCCTTTCCTCGGTTGGCATCGCTGCACTTACATATGCATCTTCCTCATTTGCCATTGTTGCACTCCTGTACACGCTCTGCGGAGGGCACGCAAGCATGTGCACGCTCGAACTGCCATCGGCGTTGTACCCTTATTGTTTTCGGCTAATAAAACTTGCGCAACGACTAGAAAATAGCAATTGATCAAGCAACCAACTGGCAGTCGCGAGCCACACTCGTTTTCGCGGTAGCTTGACGATTTAGCGGCAAGAACCGCATATTTGCCATCACCACTACCCACCAAGTTGCTTGTGATTGTTAGTGCACATTTTCTTGGCTGCAATTTAATGGTGGCATGGCATGGCATGGCATGGCGTGCAGAACAGCATGCACGCACCACAGCAACTTGGTGGCGACGGACGGAAGTGAATGGTTAAACTTTTGCAATATAAATTTCCGACATGGAAATTTTGCCAAAGCGTGTTGAAAGCGGCACAAGAAAAGTTTCCTGTTTGTTGCATTGCAACAGCAAATGCCAGCAACTTCTTCTTATTCTTCCGCATTATGCACTTACTTAAAGTTTGATTCGCCTACTTGGCGATCTGTAGTGCGTGCCCGCGGGTCATATTCGTACATATTGTGCTTTTATGGCCAATTTTTCTGGCTGCCGCTATTGCATGTCATTGAATCGTGGCAAATACATACATATGTGTTGTTTCCCACACGTATTAAGGGCTCATAGAAATTTAGCAAACCTACATATTAGAGGGCTGCATAAATGGTTTTGAAAATTGTCTTTGATTTCCTCACAGCTTTGAAATATTGTCGGAGGCACATTTGAAAAGGCTATAGTTAACCAACAACTTACCCAATTATTCGCAATTTGGGTATGTTCAATAAAGGGGAGCTGATTTGTAAAATAAAGTAAAAAAGGGATATTAATTTTTGTTTAAAATTAAACTGCTTTTTCAATGGAGTTGCCAACTATTTTACAAATAAAATTATTTAAGTCGGTAAAATAAAAAAAAAAATCCAAATTGAGTATCATTTAGAAGGCTTGTAAAATCAATTATTACAACATGTGCTCTAAACAGAGTTGCCACCTACATATCATAAAAGTAAACTGATTTAAATAAATGAGACAAATACAATTTTCAATTTTGGTAAAAAAAGGGTTGCTAGGGAAAAGTTATAGAAACACAAATTTTAGTAGAGCTGCCACCTCTCTCAGCTCTCCCCACCGGCAAATCCATTATAAAAACATTACAAGGTAAATTCATTCTCTCAATTCGTCGGCCATGATATTTTTCTGACGTTTTCAAGCATTTTAAATTCATATAAAATTGAAAATAAAAAAATTGAAATGGTTCATAATTGTTGTTGTTTTAGATTGAAGATGAGAATGTGTTTGTAAGTTTGAGTTTAGAATTTTTTAATTATATTGTTGGCAAACGTCAGGCTGCCTCTCAATGGTTTTACCTTGTTATGTTTTTATCATGGCCAAAATCTGCGTTGACGTCATATTCACGTTGCTCTCCCGAATTTCACACATCAATCAATGCAATCCAAGAATAATTGTAACAAATGTAAGTATGACCGGAAAACTTCTTTTAAGTGCCAATAGACCATAAAAATACCCAAAATTTCAAAAAGTCTCATTACGTTTTAAAGGGTCTTGAAAATTCTACAAAAACTTTACATCTTAATAACCTTCAATAGATTCCGAAAAAAAACACATACCAATCATTCAAAAACCATTTAAGCAGCCCCCTAATGCATACATACATACATACATATATGCGTGTGTTAAGTATGTCAAGCAAAATTGGCCAACAGTGGCCACTCTTCTCATCCATCACTTTATTCACGAACACAAAAGAAGCGTATTTTAAGGCGGTAAATATGTCTTTTATCTGCAAATGCCTGCAGGTGGAAATTTCAGCATATTTCATGGTTGTGGACTATCGCCGGCAAGCACTAGTACTTTACTTTACTGCCACTATCCGGAATCTATGTACATACATACGTACATATGTATTAGAGGTATACGCCGCCGAGCCACGCCGCCGCCG
>NW_016169488.1:0-2132 GCF_001687245.7 Rhagoletis zephyria
CTTGTGGTTACTATGGCAACCAACTACCGTTAGTTCTATCAGCATTGACTTTCACTTGATCTATCAAATGACAGTCATTCCCTACGGAGCCAAACTGGTATATAAACTTTTGCATATGTGCTAGTTTTCGTTGTGAATGTTTTGGAGTTTCTGTCAATCGCGTCTTGTAGGNGTTATATCCAAGTACTTCAGTACTCTACATTATTTGGCAGGTACAACTACTTTTGTTGAGCACAAAATGCAGCCCTAGTGAATCTTGTGGTTACTATGGCAACCAACTACCGTTAGTTCTATCAGCATTGACTTTCACTTGATCTATCAAATGACAGTCATTCCCTACGGAGCCAAACTGGTATATAAACTTTTGCATATGTGCTAGTTTTCGTTGTGAATGTTTTGGAGTTTCTGTCAATCGCGTCTTGTAGGGTACATATGAGCCCTTGAGAGCCAGAGTAGCCTAACTGACATAAAAAAAAAAAAAATTGAGTTACATCTTGAAATGCATTACTAGAACCGAAATGGTTATATCCGGAGGCATTCCCCTTTCGTTTTACTTATCATAATGTGCAGCATAACGTAGAAGCAATGAACTTTTCAGTACAAGACCGTATTTATCATTTATAAGTAGATCCTTCTTTATCATATTATACAAATAGATTTTTTGTAGTTAAGCTCCTCTGCCTCTCATGGCCTCATATGTTAGAATATGTTTGTGTATTGAAAGTGTATGTCAGTCAGAACACTGTTTTTGTGTTCCATTTGTATTTCACACAAATGCGTTCTTTACAGTCCAACTTAATTGTGCGATATGCTTGGTGTTCATACGCTCTGAGTTGATAATACAGTTTATGTTGAGTGCATATGCACTTAAATTTTATTTAAGTAGGGTAATCTTAAAGTAATTGCCTTACCGAGTCAACATTTGGAGAATTAAACCAAGGCAGATTGGCTAAGGTATTTTAAATTTGAAAGACTCAAAATTTTTGTTTTAAATATTACACAATGCGACAGTAAAATAAGGGCCAAACANATATGAGCCCTTGAGAGCCAGAGTAGCCTAACTGACATTAAAAATTGAGTTACACCTTGAAATGCATTACTAGACCGTATTTATCATTTATAAGTAGATCCTTCTTTATCATATTATACAAATCGATTTTTTGTAGTTAAGCTCCTCTGCCTCTCATGGCCTAATATGTTAGAATATGTTTGTGTATTGAAAGTGTATGTCAGTCAGAACACTGTTTTTGTGTTCCATTTGTATTTCACACAAATGCGTTCTTTACAGTCCAACTTAATTGTGCGATATGCTTGGCGTTCATACGCTCTGAGTGCAGTCGATAATACAGTTTATGTTGAGTGCATATGAACTTAAATTTTATTTAACTAGGGTAATCTTAAAGTAATTGCCTTACCGAGTCAACATTTGGAGAATTAAACCAAGGCAGATTGGCTAAGGTATTTTAAATTTGAAAGACTCAAAATTTTTGTTTTAAATATTACACAATGCGACAGTAAATTAAGGGCCAAACATGGTATAATTGGGTTCTTAATTTTCCTCTCTGACATGAGGATTTTTTAAAGGACTTTGAAATTTAAAAAATATGATTACTTAAAAAAAAAAATATTTGAAAAATTTAGGACAATGTAAAATAAAGATATGAGTATCGAAAAAAGAGAAAATTCCATAGAATTGAAAAATGCTTAACTTTTTCATGCATAAGGACGAAAAGGTATTGAAACTACCCTATAAAAATTGTATCCTTGAATATCTTTGAATATTTGCAATATTTATTTTTAAAAAAATTATGTGTACAAGACTAATANATAAGGGCCAAACATAGTATAATTGGGTTCTTAATTTTTCTCTCTGACATGAGGATTTTTTAAAGGACTTTGAAACTTAAAAAATATGATTACTTAAAAAAAAAATATTTTAAAAATTTAGGACAATGTAAAATAAAAATATGAGTATCGAAAAAAGAGAAAATTCCATAGAATTGAAAAAAGCTTAACTTTTTCATGCATAAGGACGAAAACGTATTGAAACTACCCTATAACAAGTAAGAAAGTCTAAGTTCGGGCGGAGCCGAACATTAAATACCCGGCGCAAGTATTAAATATATGTTTTC
>NW_016169488.1:2143-11555 GCF_001687245.7 Rhagoletis zephyria
AATCTTAAAGTAATTGCCTTACCGAGTCAACATTTGGAGAATTAAACCAAGGCAGATTGGCTAAGGTATTTTAAATTTGAAAGACTCAAAATTTTTGTTTTAAATATTACACAATGCGACAGTAAATTAAGGGCCAAACATGGTATAATTGGGTTCTTAATTTTCCTCTCTGACATGAGGATTTTTTAAAGGACTTTGAAATTTAAAAAATATGATTACTTAAAAAAAAAAATATTTGAAAAATTTAGGACAATGTAAAATAAAGATATGAGTATCGAAAAAAGAGAAAATTCCATAGAATTGAAAAATGCTTAACTTTTTCATGCATAAGGACGAAAAGGTATTGAAACTACCCTATAAAAATTGTATCCTTGAATATCTTTGAATATTTGCAATATTTATTTTTAAAAAAATTATGTGTACAAGACTAATATACTCAATACCACTTACTCGAATTTCGTCCGTTTGACTTTAGTAGTAAAAAAAATAATTAAAAGGCCATTTTCAATCCCTGTTCTTCCTTCCGAACAAACATTTTTTTTTTTAGTTTTAAAAATTGGTTTCTCTTATTTGATACCTAACTGTTAATCCGCATTGCACTGATTTTTTTCAATACTATTTTGAATAAATCATATTTTTAAAATCTCAAAGTCTTTTTTATGAAAATCTTGACATCTCAGAGAATAACTAACAACGCTAACAAGTAAATTGATTTTTTTATGTGTTTTGAAATGTTTTGGTTTTTATTACTTATGTTTACAGTATTTCGTAACNCTTGAATATCTTTGAATATTTGCAATATTTATTTTTGAAAAAATTATGTGTACAAGACTAATATACTCAATACCACTTACTCGAATTTCGTCCGTTTGACTTTATTAGTAAAAAAAAAATAATTAAAAGGCCATTTTCAATCCCTGTTCGTCCTTGCGAACAAAATTTTTTTTTTTAGTTTTAAAAATTGGTTTCTCTTATTTGATACCTAACTGTTAATCCGCATTGCACTGATTTTTTTAATACTATTTTGAATAAATCATATTTTTAAAATCTCAAAGTCTTTTTTATGAAAATCTTGACATCTCAGAGAATAACTAACAACGCTAACAAGTAAATTGATTTTTTATGTGTTTTGAAAAGTGTTGGTTACTTATGTTTACGGTATTTCGTAACTATTAGCTCAGGTATGTTTTTTAACCAAACAGATTTTTTAACAAAGATTTTATGCAGCATTTTTTGATATTAAAAGGTTGCATGATTTATATAACAAGCTTCATTGGAGTCGAATTTGTAAGAAACGCTTCGACTTGAACGTTGACTTTGAGCTTGTGTTTAATTCTTGAATTNTATGTGTTTTGAAATGTTTTGGTTTTTATTACTTATGTTTACAGTATTTCGTAACTATTAGCTCAGGTATGTTTTTTAACTAAACAGATTTTTTAACAAAGATTTTATGACGCATAAAATAACAAGCATCATTGGAGTCGAATTTGTAAGGAACGCTTCGACTTGAACGTTGACTTTGAGCTTGTGTTTAATTCTTGAATTAGATCTTTCGCATCCATTAGAAGTTTACTCTTTTCGACTTATTAGAAAAGAAAAATCCCGCTGATCTTACATACATTTTCCATACCAACAGCTTAAAATTAGAGTGCGAAAGTTTCTACGAAAGAGAGAGAGAGTGATATTTGCTGGTCGAATGTCGGTAATGAGGGGAAATTACAGACCATTTGATCAGTCAATTATCCTTTCAACGTTTTAAAAGTGTTGGTATGGGGAAGATAGGCGATTTCTCCATACATGCATACCTACATATGTATATAGAAAACGACAAAAANAGTGATATTTGCTGGTCGAATGTCGGTAATGGGGGGAAATTACAGACCATTTGATCAGTCAATTACCATTTCAACGTTTTAAAAGTGTTGGTATGGGGAAGATGGGCGATTTCTCCATACATGCATACCTACATATGTATATAGAAAACGACAAAAAACTTCTTGAAAGTAAGTAGGTGCCAGTTGGGCATAGCCTCTAACAATTAACCTAAGTAGGTGCCAGTTAGAATTGAAAAAAAGAGAAATTTGACTATAGACCCAACAAAATAATAGGTTCCAATACACTCTCCACTTTAAGTTGATCTGGTAAATTATCCTTTAAAATTTCTACCAGCTGGCGCATCTTAAAAAGATAATTTCTTTCTCAAATAGGCAGCAGTCTATTAATATAACCTCCCACAGAAAATTTACATACATATCATCAAGATGGTATACAATTTTACATATTTACATACAAGATACATATTTATGTATGCAGAAATATGTCTAGACATAAATAGATACATCCAGGTAAACGGTGAATATGTGAAGCTTCCACATAATTGGACCTACAAGAAGTTGCCAATGATGTCAGTTAAGAAATGGACTGTATTTATATGCATGCTGGTTGAGCTATAAAATATGGCTATGATTTGAAAAACTAAAATTCCATTTTTATCATTTTTATTGGCATACTGGAAATTCATTCCAAAATTGTTATACATGTGAAGAAAGTAATATATGTATGTATATGTGCATAGGGAATACTGTGTAAAAATCTTCCACGCCAATATTTAATTACTTATAATTAAGGCGTGTGAGTAAACGTGTTAGATGACTGCGTATGGTGCTACGGCGCGTATACGTTGCATACGCAACTACGGGCATATGAACAAGAGTGGTTACTTGAACTTTTTCCTTTTTTTTTTGTATATGTATATTTTTTAAGTTTTCATTTAAATATATTTTCGCAATGGAATCTTGTTCTTTATACACAACTAAAGATAATGCATTTTCTAAGATAGGACCATTTTCGACCAAAAACACCTAATGCTGCTCTGTGACATATTTACTCAAAAGTGTTGCCCCACTGACCGCTGGTGATTTCCTGAGAGGAATACAGATTTTTAGCAATTAATTTTATACAAAATTATACAAAGCTCCATTCACCTTGTGCAAAAAATCTCGAAATAATCTCGTAAAATGTTGGGAAGTCCCTTCTTTTGTGTGCCCAAACGGTTGCACAAACTGCTTTTCCGAGATGCTCCGTAGAGCCTCCCCTGGATTTGAGCTTTTCAATTTTTGGAAATCGACAAAAAATCGGCGGATACAATTTTCGGCATTCAAAAGCGTGTATTCTGATCATCCGTTACCAGATTTTTATCTTCGACTCTACAGGCAGCATCCCGTGTCTTGAGATATATTTATTTGGCAATATTTCTATCCATGTTTACTAGATTTAATACTCAATATTGTTATCGATATTTTTACCTAAATGCATATGTATCGATACTCTTCGTGATAGTCTTATTTCCGATATCGATATAAATGTCAATGTATTTCAATATTGATATTAAAATATTTTGTTTACTGTATGTACTATACACATATGCATGTATATGTAAATTTGTCGTGAAATGTTGTTTTAAATACATTCAAGTCAAAAACTAAAAACATCACACTTTGCATCAGCTGCAGTGTTAATTTAACCTATTTACATAATATTTGAGATATTAACATGACGGGACATATGCACAAAGGACATGTACAAAAGCGGACATTAACACACGCACAGCTCAAGCTATGTTTAATGACATCTATGCGTGTACGCCTAATAATATATACAAATTTATAATAACGATAATTATAACTTTCCACTTTGATGAGCCGGCAATAGACCTCAAACAAGCAGCAATAGTATTTATTGTTGTCGCTCATTTGCAAGACAAGACATTTGCATTGCATGAAGACTGATAGAAGTGCGAGTATAGATATGTGAGAGTATGTTTGCTTATGTGCGCTTATTAGTTGCAATGGGCGTGTTAGCATTACCGTGAAATTGTGAAAATTATCATGTGTCGCAAATATTTGCACAAGAATTGTGTATCTTGAAAGATAATGCACATACAAACACAGGCGCATGCAAGTATAACTACGTGTACACACACATTAGGGTGGTCCTTAAAAATATCAACTTAACACAATACAATACAAAGATACGAAGGTTTCAGATTAAAAGAAAAATTAGTGGTCGTTGAAAAAGTTAAAAAAACATATTTTTTTTTTTAAATCGCAAAAATTCGAGAGCATTTAGAATTCGAAAAAAATTATATGAATAAGTTTAAAAAATATGTTATATGTAATTACCTATCACATTTCAAGTCAAAATTTTGTTAAATTCTTACGGTTTTTTCCAATTAAGAAAAAAAAAATATATAAGGCTTGAAAAAAGGCTTGTTTTTTTAAATTCCAAAACAAATCGAAATAATTTTGACTTTGACCACCTATAATTCAGCTAATTTATGAATTTATATAAATAGGTTTCAATAATATTCCAAATTCATAAGTTTTCCAGTGAAACTTTTTTCCATAAAAAATTTAATTCATTTCACGGTTTGAAATAGCTTAAATTTTTTATTTAAAAAAATTCGAAAAAAATTTTACTTGAAATAAAGACAGCTGCGAAAATATCAAAATTTTAATAACATCCCAAACTCATCAGATTTCAAGTAAAATTTTTTTCGAATTTCTTTGGTAAAAGAATTTAATTTATCTCACGGGTTGAAACAACTTATATTTTTTTATCGAAAGAATTAGAAAAAAATTTTACTTGAATTCTGTTGAATTTGGGATGTTATTAAAATTTACATATTTAGAATTATTAAATTTTCGCAGCAGTTTTTATTTTGTACATATGATGCTCCAAAAAAATTTAGATGTGGATATTTTAAGGCCCATGCTAATACACATAAATACACATGTTTACTTAAGAATATCCATAAATACAAACATATGCGAATTAAAGAAGGCAAGAACACCAGGGCGTATGAGTGTCATTCAATTGTCAAACGCCTATTTGGAACGCATTCTTCACACCCACACACACACTCACATACGCATGTAATTAACAAACTTGCATACCTATCAACATACCTACTTAGGTAAATGCATGCATTTTGTGCAAAATTACAATTACAAGCTATGCACCTTAGGGTCTGTCATGTGACACCTACGGAAATTAAAAGTGATATGCCCGCTGGGTTTGGTAATGGGCGTGACGTGGCTGCTAAGGCTTTCCTCTCTTTTTTGTACCAGAGGAATTTACACTCCAGGTTTTCTAAAAGCTTTAATTTAAGACCTGATGAACACACACCATCGACATCAATAGAAATTTAAAATTTCTAAAGACTACAGCCATTTTTCTGTATAAATCCGAAGCCCATCCAAAATCAAATCCTATTCGACACTTCCTAGTCCCTGTATATCAGCAGCAAAAAAAAGAACATTGACACATCGAATGCTGTTAAACGCATCTCCATAAATATATATGTACATACATATGTATGCATGCAAAACTTGCTCAATATATTGATCATCATTAGCATCGTCATATTTGCAATATAATATTACAGCACATTTTTTGTGCACATTACAAATTAACTCATTTACCATTCCACTAATTTTTACTCCATCTCGCTCACACACTCTTTGCTGCCTTGCACCGGCTTCTGAATGACGGACAGTGCTCATATGATCGTTCCTCACGTACATGTGTCTGCCGTATAACTGTAAATTTAGGTGCTCGAACCTCACTCCGGTAGGAGTAGATTAGCTTCGGTTCTTTGAAAATTCTAAAATCTACTCTCTGCTCTGATTTTCTTAAAAACTGGTCCGTTTTTTCGCAAAGCTTTTGGTAATTATATTTGGTTCGCTTTGCAGTTAACCCATGATTTTCAGTAACAGCTCACTAATAAAGAGAAACTCACTTAATAATATGATGGCCCAATACTCGTTACTTTCTTCTTAGAAAAGTATAGAAATTTTACGGAGTTCATTCTGCAGTAAAAGATTTTGGACGTGAAACCCATCAACAATAAAAAAAGACCTTTAAGCCAGAAAAAGTCCAGGACGCAATGATCGCAAGATATCTTGTTACAAAAGGTCTTATATGTATGTTCATCATCTTTTTTATATGTCAGGCCTGAGAATCAACTTCAATAAGACCAAAGCTTTAAGTATACCATCCAAGTTTGTAGTGATGTGTTAGTCACTCACCAAACTTTTGGGACTGCGAGGAATTTTGTAAATGTACTTTATCGAAGGCATTGGCTGCCGAATAAGTACAGCCAGAGCAGCATTTCATATGATTTGACATCATGGAGAAAAAAATAGCTCCAGCTTAAATATTAGGCGATTCAAATCCAATTTGCCTTTTTGCATCAGCTGTCAAAAGTAAGATGAGTTAGAATCATCTCAACACTTTCTATTAGACCGTCCAGCCTTCGCGAGGCTAAGATGGAAACATTTTGGCTCGCACTACTTAACTGACTCTGAGCTATCAGGAATTGAAATTAGCCGCATTTGAAATTTCGTACTCGGCTCCCAACGTTTCGCCGACTAAATTATTGGCCTCCGTTCAGTCTTAATTGCTCAAGTGCCTTAGAATGGTATTTCGAGTTGTTTGGCCTAAAACAATCTCAAATGAGGAGTTGCTCTGAAAGGCTAACGTGGAGCTACTTGACGTATGGATTCGAAGACAGAAATGGAAGTGGATAGGCCACACTTTGCGTAGGGAAGGCGGCAGGCAGTATTGCAAAGAAAGTAGAATTACCTATGTATGAATTACCTATGTATTACCCGGCAGACCGCGTGAAGCGTGGAGCAGAACAGTCGATCGAGAGGCGAAGCAACTCGGGTTCATCTGGAAGGAGCTCAAAGCGATTGTCAAAAACCGAATCAGATGGTGTGTGCAAATATAGAAAATGCCTCTGTCCCACTTGGGAGTAAAAGAAACGAAAACTATTCAGCTAAACTTTCAAGACTCGTTTCTCGCAGCTCTACTTTGTTAAAGGCAATAGCAGCAATGAAATTTTCAATTACACTGAGAAAGAGTTTAGTTACGTCAGCAAAATCTTAATATTTCTCAGTGTATTTTTTCATGCAAAATTGTCAAATTTTTGATTCACAAAAAACAAAACAAAAAGGAAAATCTACTTAGAAATGTTTGGTTTTTTCGCATCATTTACTATTAATTTGAGTTTCAGTGGTCCGAACACTGGTGCTTACCACACATTTGCAATTGCAAAGTCCGTTGCTGACGTTGTTATTGTTATTGTTGCTTTGCTGTTGTCTACCGCATTGGCATTTAAACAACCAGTCTGACGTTGCAATTTGCCGAAACGTCGCTGTTGCACAGTTGATTGACTTGTTGTTATTGTCGCCGTAGTAGTTGGCATTGCGTCGGTTTCGTCGGTTTTTTGTTTGTTGGTCTTTCCAAGCTTGATCATTTTGCAGAAACCGGTTTTAGCTTAGTAAGTAGCGGCGACGAGTTTTTATTTTATTTTTTGTGTTGTCGTTTTTCAGTTGCATTGCTTACTGTACATTGCAATTACCGGCGAGAGCGTTTTTCGTTGCAGTTCATTTGGTGTCGTGCGACCGAATGCGGTGTGTGCTGCCGTTTGTTTTCCGTTGCCACCTTTTTTCTTGGCGTTCGGTAAATGAGTAACCATTAGTGTGTGAGCAGGAAATTCGCAGGTCAAGTGTTGCTTTATGGTCAAATGAAAATGAATATTGAATGGCAAACAACGTTGGCAGGATGATTTTTCCTCTGCTTGTTTCTGTTATTGAGGAAAAGTTTTATGACAACATTCCAAAGATATTAATAATTTTTTTTTTAATAGTTGGATTCTCCACGTCTTAAAAGCACAGGAGGTCACCTCATGCATACAGGAACCGAGTTTGCCTCATTTGGCAATTAAGTGCTAGATTTTTATACCCCAGCGCACTTATGCACAAGCGTATTATATCTTTGTTCGCATAACGGTTGTTTATAACAACCAAAACGAATCGAGATAGATATAGACAAATGTGCACATAAATGCTCAGAATTAAAGAGAAATCGATTGAGCCATGTCTGTCCGTCCGTCTGTCCGAAAAATGGAAAATGGGCGTGTCACCGCCCACTTACGCCAACATATGTGTATCTCGGTACCCGGTTTATCAATTTCTACCAAACTCGGCACATTTAGCAACCTTGGCGCAAAAAAGCAATATGTTGAAAATTTTTGAAATCGAATTAAAATTACTGCCACTTACCATATAACAGTAAATTTCCGAAATACGAAAACTTCGATGTTTCAGTAACTAAAGATGCCAACTTGCAACGGTCTTTTAACAGGACTCAAGATTATTGATTTCTGTGAAATTGGCTTGGCAGCACCCACTTAAATATGACTACAAAAGTATATATTGATGTCCGCTTTACCGATTTCCACCAAATTTGGTCCAATTATTTCAATATATCATAGCATATTTCTGAAACTGCTTGACATTGGGAAAAATACTCTTCAGAGAAAACGATATTTAATACGTGCGCCGGGTATATAAAGTTCGGTTTCGCCCGAACTTATACACTTCTTTACTTGTTGTAGTTAAATCCAAATGAAAAGTTCTACACTGAGGAGGAAAAAAGCTAAAATGGCAACATTGCTCTCCCTACTGTAGGGTAATGAAGCACTTGTCAATCCTGCCTCGCCTAGTGACGTAGTTTAAGTAATGAGGATCCGGAAACAGCCGACCAAACGATGTGCCGCTGTAAAGCGCTTGCTATTTATACCAAGGCTTTATTTTTGAAGATCATTGTACCTAGAAGCACTTTTCCTAAATAACATTCAGCCCAGAGTCCTCGTAAGGTTCCTTGACGATCAGTTGATCAAAGAAGAGCTGGAATCAAATAAATGTTTATTTCAATAAATCGTTCTTGATCGCGCTCACTAAATGAACTGCTCCCTCCTCTATATACTAATCTAATCTCATCTCTATACAGATTTAAGCGCTTTTACAGACTTTGTTAATTGAATCGCATAGAAAAATTATTGATTTAAAAAAATATTTTTTACAAAGAAGAAGTAGGAAGAAGCTTGTATGCGCGGGTTTCTCATTTTTTTAGTAAAATCTTTCGACTCTTCTTGAACTCTTTGCAAATATAGATGCTACTGGTTTAGTAGTTGTGTATGTCGCCTTATTACAAAATATGCAGAAGACCTAAATTAAATGCAACTAAATTAAATTCTCCCCAGCGAATAGGTAGATACATATAGCCACTCAAAGAGGGATGAGCCAAGGGAGTGCCGGACAAATCTGCGTTGCATGTGAGTGAAGCATGGTATTGTTTAGTTTAATTACAGCACACAAAAACTTAAACATACAGAATTATAAACAATAATGCAAATAGTATTAGGTGTAAATAGAGGAGCAGAGAAAATCATTTAAGCGCAACAATGACAATACAACAATAGCAACAGCGGTGCACAACTAATGACAGCAACAACAATGCCAGCATAAATTCAAATTAGGCATCGGTTTTGCGCTTGCACGGG
>NW_016169488.1:11580-17335 GCF_001687245.7 Rhagoletis zephyria
AATATATTTTGTTCATTACCAATAAATTATATTTTGTCGTATTTTTACTCTTCTTTCTCTACATTTTTAGTACACTTCTAAGCAAGTTAGGATTTTCTGCTTTTCACCACGTGAAAAAGCATCTCATCTTCCATCCGAATCAACCAAAAAGTGAAAGTTGATTTTTTGACACCTAAGCCCCCTTTCCGTAGACCAGGTCACATATACTTCTGTAGTCATATTTAAGTGGGTGCTGCCAAGCCAATTTCACAGAAATCAATAATCTTGAGTCCTGTTAAAGGATTTTTGCAAGTTGGCATCTTCAGTTACTGAAACATCGGAGTTTTCGTATTTCGGAAATTTACTGTTATATGGTAAGTGGCAGTAATTTTAATTCGATTTCAAAAATTTTCAACATATTGCTTTTTTGTGCCAAGGTTGCTAAATGTGCCGAGTTTGGTAGAAATTGATAAACCGGGTACCGAGATACACATATGTTGGCGTAAGCGGGCGGTGACACGCCCATTTTCCATTTTTCGGACAGACGGACGGACAGACATGGCTCAATCGATTTCTCTTTCATTCTGAGCATTTATGTGCACATTTGTCTATATCTATCTCGATTCGTTTTGGCTGTTATAAACAACCGTTATGTGAACAAAGATATAATACGCTTATGCATAAGTGCGCTCGGGTATAAAAATCTAGCACATAATTGCCAAATGAGGCAAACTCGGTTCCTGTATGCATGAGGTGACCTCCTGTGCTTTCAAGACGTGGAGAATCCAACTATTAAAAAAAAATTATTAATATCTTTGGGATGTTGTCATAAAACTTTTCCTCAATAACAGAAACAAGCAGAGGAAAAATCATCCTGCCAACGTTGTTTGCCATTCAACATTAATTTTCATTTGACCATAAAGCAACACTTGACCTGCGAATTTCCTGCTCACACACTAATGGTTACTCATTTACCGAACGCCAAGAAAAAAGGTGGCAACGGAAAACAAACGGCAGCACACACCGCATTCGGTCGCACGACACCAAATGAACTGCAACGAAAAACGCTCTCGCCGGTAATTGCAATGTACAGTAAGCAATGCAACTGAAAAACGACAACACAAAAAATAAAATAAAAACTCGTCGCCGCTACTTACTAAGCCAAAACCGGCTTCTGCAAAATGATCAAGTTTGGAAAGACCAACAAACAAAAAACCGACGAAACCGACGCAATGCCAACTACTACGGCGACAATAACAACAAGTCAATCAACTGTGCAACAGCGACGTTTCGGCAAATTGCAACGTCAGACTGGTTGTTTAAATGCCAATGCGGTAGACAACAGCAAAGCAACAATAACAACGTCAGCAACGGACTTTGCAATTGCAAATGTGTGGTAAGCACCAGTGTTCGGACCACTGAAACTCAAACTAATAGTAAATGATGCGAAAAAACCAAAAATTTCTAAGTAGATTTTCCTTTTTGTTTTGTTTTTGTGAATCAAAAATTTGACAATTTTACATGAAAAAATACACTGAGAAATATAAAAATTTTGCTGACGTAACTAAACTCTTTCTCAGTGTAATTGAAAATTTCATTGCTGCTATTGCCTTTAACAGAGTAGAGCTGCGAGAAACGATTCTTGAAAGTTTAGCTGAATAGTCGTTTTCGTGTCTTTTACTCCCAAGTGGGACAGAGGCATTTTCTATATTTGCACACGCCATCTGATTCGGTTTTTGACAATCGCTTTGTGTGGNAAGTAGAGCTGCGAGAAACGAGTCTTGAAAGTTTAGCTGAATAGTTTTCGTTTCTTTTACTCCCAAGTGGGACAGAGGCATTTTCTATATTTGCACACACCATCTGATTCGGTTTTTGACAATCGCTTTGAGCTCCTTCCAGATGAACCCGAGTTGCTTCGCCTCTCGATCGACTGTTCTGCTCCACGCTTCACGCGGTCTGCCGGGTAATACATAGGTAATTCATACATAGGTAATTCTATTTTCTTTGCAATACTGCCTGCCGCCTTACCTACGCAAAGTGTGGCCTATCCACTTCCATTTCTGTCTTCGAATCCATACGTCAAGTAGCTCCACGTTAGCCTTTCAGAGCAACTCCTCACTTGAGATTGTTTTAGGCCAAACAACTCGAAATACCATTCTAAGGCACTTGAGCAATTAAGACTGAACGGAGGCCAATAATTTAGTCGGCGAAACGTTGGGAGCCGAGTACGAAATTTCAAATGCGGCTAATTTCAATTCCTGATAGCTCAGAGTCAGTTAAGTAGTGCGAGCCAAAATGTTTCCATCTTAGCCTCGCGAAGGCTGGACGGTCTAATAGAAAGTGTTGAGATGATTCTAACTCATCTTACTTTTGACAGCTGATGCAAAAAGGCAAATTGGATTTGAATCGCCTAATATTTAAGCTGGAGCTATTTTTTTCTCCATGATGTCAAATCATATGAAATGCTGCTCTGGCTGTACTTATTCGGCAGCCAATGCCTTCGATAAAGTACATTTACAAAATTCCTCGCAGTCCCAAAAGTTTGGTGAGTGACTAACACATCACTACAAACTTGGATGGTATACTAAAAGCTTTGGTCTTATTGAAGTTGATTCTCAGGCCTGACATATAAAAAAGATGATGAACATACATATACAACCTTTTGTAACAAGATATCTTGCGATCATTGCGTCCTGGACTTTTTCTGGCTTAAAGGTCTTTTTTTATTGTTGATGGGTTTCACGTCCAAAATCTTTTACTGCAGAATGAACTCCGTAAAATTTCTATACTTTTCTAAGAAGAAAGTAACGAGTATTGGGCCATCATATTATTAAGTGAGTTTCTCTTTATTAGTGAGCTGTTACTGAAAATCATGGGTTAACTGCAAAGCGAACCAAATATAATTACCAAAAGCTTTGCGAAAAAACGGACCAGTTTTTAAGAAAATCAGAGCAGAGAGTAGATTTTAGAATTTTCAAAGAACCGAAGCTAATCTACTCCTACCGGAGTGAGGTTCGAGCACCTAAATTTACAGTTATACGGCAGACACATGTACGTGAGGAACGATCATATGAGCACTGTCCGTCATTCAGAAGCCGGTGCAAGGCAGCAAAGAGTGTGTGAGCGAGATGGAGTAAAAATTAGTGGAATGGTAAATGAGTTAATTTGTAATGTGCACAAAAAATGTGCTGTAATATTATATTGCAAATATGACGATGCTAATGATGATCAATATATTGAGCAAGTTTTGCATGCATACATATGTATGTACATATATATTTATGGAGATGCGTTTAACAGCATTCGATGTGTCAATGTTCTTTTTTTTGCTGCTGATATACAGGGACTAGGAAGTGTCGAATAGGATTTGATTTTGGATGGGCTTCGGATTTATACAGAAAAATGGCTGTAGTCTTTAGAAATATTAAATTTCTATTGATGTCGATGGTGTGTGTTCATCAGGTCTTAAATTAAAGCTTTTAGAAAACCTGGAGTGTAAATTCCTCTGGTGCAAAATCGAAAGTTCGGATTGGAAATGGGATCAGTGCTAATTTATTTTCAGAATTGGACTGTAGTTAAACAGTCGCTAAAAACTATTAACTTTTTAATTTAGGGGTTTACGCTAGTTACCGCACCTACTGGATCATTTACGGACGGAGGTTCAATGTCGACAGTGATTTCCTGAGAGCGCGAAGTATCAGTGAGTAACGGTTCCCATACAGTAGGTTCGCATCTTTGCGGAGGTGCTCGCACGGCCAAGGAAAATTTAAATAACGAACAACAACAAATCGAAAGTCGCTTCACCCCAAGAGAAAAGCGGTCAGCCGTTGATTTCGACGGCAGTATTGATGTGATGTGAGTGGCAGCATTGTCTCCGTGAGCTCGGAAACAGACAGGGAACATTTGACAAGCAGTGATGGTAGAAATGTGTAAAATGGATAGTGAAGGAAAGCTCTATCATAATACACAGTGGAATTTGGCATCATAAAGCGGTTGGGAGTCGTCGTTGACCCAGCCGATGGGGAGAGCCAGCGTTGAGCTGGGCAAGGGAGATTGGGAACGGCATGGTGCGAGAAACTCGAAATGTTGCAACAGTACTGTAACAATATCAAAGAGAAGCATGTAAGAAGCGACTTTAATAGACGACATCCGATTGAAAGGGAAAGGCCAACTACTAAGCGATAGAAAAGTACCGTGAACGTCGATAAATGTTGGACCTGTAAGCTAGCTGGACAGGAATATGGCGATAACCGCAAACTGTAAATTCTAAGGTTGCCTAATTCGAGGAATGGCGGTAAATCTAAGAGATCGTAGGTGTAGATCTGCCCCCACAACCCACTGAAAAGATATACGAAATAGCCACGTAACAGCACATAACGTCGTTTATGGACCGTGGTGACGCATATGAATATATTACTATCGAAGGATTGAAGTCTATAGCGAATGAGAACTAAGCGTGGTGACTAGGCAACTGCATGAGGAGCCCGGTATGGGGTGGCTTAACGGGATAACTCGTCAAATTCAATGATATCACAACACTTACGTAGCTAAAGGTAGAGATTCCAAACCTCCATAGGCAAGGAGACAAAGTGCGCCCAGAGTGTGGTGAGATCGAAAGACGTTCCGCGCCTATTGTAGAGAAAAAACGCGAGTATACCGGAAGGAATTTCAAGTATCTAGGCCGCTGGAGGAGAATCAGAAACATATGCACCAAATCAACAAAGAGACGAAAGTCTAGCTATACCCAGACCATAAGGTTTTGGTTCTCAGAAACTGAGATTAACCGGAAAGAGTCGACTTTTCTCTTTAGGTGGGTTTTTAAAAGCTGGGGAGAGGCACTTACTTTCAACCAATTCGTCATTAACATTGCTTCTAATTAAGTTCGCCAGGCAGCTTATGCCTGTGTCAGAAAGGTCTTCCTACATTTTGCTTTAAACTAAGAAGAATATTATAGATGTCGTCAAGTCAAGTCTGCCATGATCGAGATTTGCTACCCTATAAGCCTTAGAGCATTCGTTCATCGCCTGCAGTCCTCAAACGTGCAGAAATGACTAACAGTTTTAGTCAAAGTCCATTAGGGTGGTGTCTAAAACAATTTTTTGACGTTCACGAAAATTTCAAAACTTTAAGAAAAATTCTTAGATATCGATACCAGGGTTTAAAAGTTTTAAATTAAAAGAAATTGCGAAAATATGAGAAAACTTTGATTTGAAATCTGATAAATTTGACGTATTCTAGAAATGTATTCATTTAGACTCATAAACTCACTGAGGTTTAGCTGGTCAAAGTCAAAATTTTGTAAAATTTTTGCGATTAAAGGAAGAACTAAATTTTTTCGAACCTTGGTAGCGACCTCTAAGATTTTTATATTGTCGTGTACATAGAATAAAAAAAAAATTATTCATAAACATAAACATACTCGCTGATATAGCTGGCCAAAGTGAAAATTTTTTAACTGCAGTTATGTAAAGTGATACACTCGCTGAGTTATAGGTGGTCAAACTAAAAAATTTTGTGACATTTTTGCGATTAAAAAAAAAAACAAAATATTTTTTCAAACCCTGGTAGTGACCCCAATTTTTTTTTTATATTTTTTCAAACCCTGGTAGCACTCCTAAATTTTTTTTTGTTTTCAAAAATCTACAGAGCAAAAGAGGAGTACAACTTTTTGATATACAATTCCTTAACCTTTAGGCAACCAAAAATCGAATCGTGAGCAACTGTTAGTACCATTTTTTAGCGACACATCTTCATACTTATCTTCATATTGCTGAGT
>NW_016169489.1:0-17330 GCF_001687245.7 Rhagoletis zephyria
AAGAAGAAGAAGAAGAATGTATGTACATTTATGAGATTACTTTTATAAGTCAGTGATTTTTTGAATAAAAGTTGCACGTATTTAAGACCCGTACCGATATAAAAAAAGTTCTAAATTAAAAAAAATTACACTTTACCACACATCTACAGGCCAAGGACAATAATTTGACTTCTCATTTTTGAAATCCCAAAGCGCGGTGCAAATCGAATGACCTTAAAGTATTTTCGAACTGAAATCATCTTACATCTCCTTCGCTGGGATGTTTTTTTTTTTTTTTGGTGACACATATTCCAATTAACTGTTGAATTAAGTTGAACTTGATTTTTTAAGCATGTGGGTACCCCGTTGAATGTAGTTCAGAAATAAACCCTTTCAAATGCATTTTGATTAATGATAATAATAAATTTAACTTCTTAATTAATTTTAGTTTAACTTTTTAAACACAATGCTATCCTCTTGATACCCTCGAAAATATTCTAAACGTTCAAACGAAACATTTCATTTTCAAACACGTGGCAACCCCCCTAAATATATTTCAGAAATAAAGCTTTTTCAAGTCCATTTCGATTGATACCGAGACTAAAGATTTCTTAAGAGGCAAATAAATTCGAATTTTCGAAAAGGTTTTCAAGATGAAAAAAAAAAATATTTTCAAGATAAAACCTTGTTAACTCTTCTTGGTCTAATATTGTGATACATATTTTAATTAACTGTTGAATTGAGTTGAATTTGATTTTTTAAACATTTAGCGACCCCGCTAAATATAATTCAGAAATAAAGCCTTCTCAAATTAATTTTGATTTATACCCATCTTTTAATAATTCATCCAACTTATTAAATAGTTTGAATGTAAGTTTTTAAACACCCTCTTAAAATATTCCAACTATTAAAACCAAATAATAATAATATTTATAACACTTGTATATAAGTTACCTAATTCGAGTTTTTAGACAGGTGGAAACTTTCTTGAAATTATTTTCAAACTACTACATTCTTAAATGCCTTTCGTCTTGCATCCTTATGGTCATATGTATTTTTACTACCTAATTCCCTTCCGTGAAATTCCATTTGATCTTTTAAACAGCTGGCAACCCTCTTGTAGTTAAGTTAAGAAAAAACTTCTCAAACCCATTCCCATTGTTACGCAACTCTTAAAATAATTATTTTTTTTTTAAGTAATTTGAATTAAATTTTTGAAAAGGTGGCAACTCATTTCGAAAAAGTAAAACCTTATTGCACCTTCACAGCCCAAACATTTTAACTTGACACCTCATTTTTGAAATCGAACGAACGTGCAGATCCCGATGATGACCTGGACAAAAAATCGATTCACGTATTATGTATGTATATATAGAATAAATAAGATGCTTTTTATAATTAAAAGGTCATACAAATCTTATAACTTTTTTTTTTCATTTCAAACGTTTTGAAATTTCCAAACCTTATTTTTTAAAATTTGACTTCAGATCCATAAATACAAATTCAAAAAACCCCCTATCGACAGTTTCATAAAAATTTTGGGTTTTTTTTTATTGTTTGAAATTTTTTTAATTTTCCAAATCTTTATTTGATTCGTAATAAACGAGCTTAAAAACCCCCTTGTATGAAATCTCATTAAACTCGATTAATTTCTTCATATTTTCGCCAATTTTCGATAAGAAATATGTTGTCCTAATTTGGTTGAAAACCGCTCATAGGTTTTGAGCCAAGTTTTAACATAGAAAACGGCCACAAAAGATAATCGCAACTGGTTGCCACAAATAAGGCTGTTATAAGATCAGTTAAGTGAAATAAATGAAAATATTTCCTGTCTTCGTCTCCTTTTTTTATTTTACTTGAAAAATCATCTTATCGATGTAAAAAATCAGTAAATTTTTAAAATTAAAAAAAAACTGTTAAATTATTTAAGTATTTACTCTACTTATTTTTTAACGTATCATTTCTTTCCCATACTACACTAAAGTACATAAATACGTACATACGAATATGTATATGCATAATTTTATACATATACTTGTGTGCATACATTTATGCGTCCGCCTGTAATTAAGTAATTACATTTGTGTACATTAAATTGCTCGTGGCTGTCTGAGAGCCAGTGTCACGCATAGTTCTTACTGCCGAAACAAAAGTTGTGTTTTACTATGTGGCAATTAATTTGCATGTCCTGTGCTGTATTTAGTGCTGATATGCCAACTACGTAGATACATACATACATACATTTGACTATGTGTATGTATGTCCGTAAGTAGTTAGACACACTACATTTTGTACCCATGCTTTCAAATATTTTTTGCACTTGCCCTTGGTATGCCTAAATATGTTTGGAAAAATATTAGTTAAAAGGGTTCATCAAAAGCCAGACATAAGCCAATTTGAAGTCGAGTCAACCCGCAGGTGCAGCTGTTAGTTTTTTGTCTTCATATGCGCCATTACGGCATTTAACACATTCCACATACGCCGTGGCGTACCATCTGTTAATTTAAAGTTTTCGCGTTGTTGGCACTTATTGTCGGCGCAAAAAGTATATTGCAAGGGTGGCAAAAATTTGGCGGCAACAATGTTTTGCAAATAAAATACTAGGGGTAATATACAGGTACATACATATGCAAGCGCATACAATGGCAAATATTCTTCAGCGACGCTTGTGCTTTATTTTGTCTCGACAACAATGGCCTGTGGACAATAGAAACTCATTAAAAGTAATATTTTATACACAATTTTGTGAGCGTAATTGCTTAAATTGAGAATTACTCTATGCACTGTGGTGAGAGGAGTGCACAAAAGCTTCAAGGAAGCCAGAAGTTACCCTCTCCTCTAGAGATTGAAAATTGCACCTAAGGGAAAAAATTAACCGCAACCGAGACAACGCAATAAACATTCGGCTTGTTTAACAATTCGAAAATGATTGGTAAATAAATCTTATTTCCAAGTCTTACCTTCGATAAGGAATGCGGAATATGTTAGTATTCAATTCTAGAACTAGGCCATTCTCCAGTAAAACAAAACCTACGTAATTGTCTTATTTTCTCTTCGCGAATGAGGTGGATTTAACTTTCTCTCTTGTTTCTTTGGTTTTCATTTTTTCTAACCCATTTCGAGTGTATTTCCAATATACTATGAACGTTGGAAGACTAAGGTTGGTTGTTTATGGGTTCGTTCCCAGTTCGATACGCATATTGGATGTCAAAGGTCATTTTCGAACGTTCGCCACAAGTAATTTATATGAATACACCATTTGACCATTCACAGAAATTAAATATAAAACAACGTTTTATAAATAAATATGAATACTTTATTTAAAATTATCACTTTGGTATTTTTTTATGTGTATTACAATTATTATTTAATTGTTATGACTGGTTCCATTTCGAATCATGCAGGCAATCCGATGGTATATCGAAAATTAACTTCTGAATAAAATATGTTTTCCTGCTTTGAAAATAATTGAACACGTATTTTTTTGAATTTTCATAGCATTACTTTTGCATTTTTTACGAATTTTTTAAGATTTTGTAAAAAAAAATAATTTTTTAGCAATTTTTTTTTAAACCTTGTAGTTTCCTTAATTTTTCAGCTATTTGACTGCAGTAAAGGTTATTGTACCCCATTTTTTGTGTACTTTTTTTAAACTGATCAATAAAAGTGAAAAATTTTGATAAACGATATCAATATACGATTTCATGAAAAAACTAAAAAAAAACTTTTTTCTCAAAAACGCCACCTTTTATTTTCTTCAAATTTACTGTGGTATTTTTCGTGTCTTAGGAGAAAATAAATTATTTTAATTTTAAATTCTTAAATACTACAATTTTTTCAGATTTATAGTTGTTTCTTGAATGAGTTTCATTTTGCTACAATTTTCAATAAAATTTTTGTTTGGTGTTTGGTAAATAGCGGTGGTACTTAATATCTTTTCTAAAAGCAAACAAAGATTTTCTCAAAAATCGCACCTTTTTGTCCGATTTTTTATTTTTGTTTTTTAGAAGTTCAAGAAAATTTAAAGCTTTTATTGAAAAGTGTCCTTTTTTGCTGCATTTTTTTAATGCACAGTGTTCGCGGGAACATGTTTTAAATTATGTAAAAAATAGGGACACGATATCTTGACCAGTTTTGATTATTTTCCTTTCGGTGACTTAATGTTTAATAATTTTTTTTGTTAAAGTATAAGTTAATTATATACTGAAAACTTAACACCATATAAATCCACATTACAAAGTTTGTAGAGAAATTAAAAAAAAATCCACAACAACAAACTTTGTATTCATATTTTTTAGAAAAATTCCAAGTATGCAGTGTTTAAGCTTATTAAGTTGCAAGTTTCAATAGTCTAATAATTCGCGTTCTCTTTTGGTTATTTGTACACTTCAAACTAGAAAATTGTTGTTGTGCATCTTTTTGAATTTTTCAAATTTTTGTAATTCTTTTTTTTTTTTAATTTGGATTTACATAGCTTTTGTTAGACATATCATTTTTTCTCGAGATACATAATAAAGGTATACCTGTAGCCGGATTCCAACATTTGCAATCGCTAACTTTGATCGCAAAAAACTCCAAAACAATAGCAGACGCCCCTAACATCTAGTTGCATGCCCGCCCTACTACCAGATTTAGCTGATTGCGCATCGCATGTTGTACTAGGAATTTGAATCTTAATTGAGGCAGAAACAATTTCTAAAAATGGTTGATTTGGCTTCCGTTGCTCTAATAAAGGCCGCCTATAATAGCTTCTCGTTAACATCTATAATGTACAGACATCGATCTGTTACAATTTTACTATTCATATAGGGAATACATAGATATTTATGTATAGAAAACCATAAAAATAGAAAATATTGATGCAAGCGCTAATAGAGAAAATGACAACGATTAGTAGTTACTTCCTAATTGGTAAGTTTCATTAATTTAATACCCGAGTAATAACCCCCGGAATTCGGTTGAATGCGGTTATAAGAAATACTTACTTACTAATATTAAGTATTTGAACTTAAGTAAAAAACTAAATTAAAAATTCATTAATATGCTTAAATATTTGGCGCAGAATTTATTTAACGAACTTCGCGAAATACAGCATTTTATCTTGCATTGCTGGAGAGCTGAGAAACCAAACCTAATTTTTAAGTTATTGAAGGACCTAACAGCGACGTACTTTAGTTCGCGAGTAACACAATCATCTTTAGAATATAGTATAACTTTCCATAATATATGTCCAAGGGATTATCACTGGAAATTGGCGGCGTTTTATAATGAAAGGCATTCAATTTCATACATTTCATTTAAACTATGTATATATTGAAATATATCACACAAATTGAATATAACTTTTGGCGTGCGCCTTCATGTTATCGCAAAAGGGGATAATTCGTTTAACTTATTAAATGATTTCAATTTTACATTTAAAACGGGTGAAAACCAGGGTAGTTCCTGTAAAATATTTACAGGGTGATATTTTTGGTGGAAATAATGTAGATTTTTAAAGAATTTTAAGCAATTAGTAATAGTAAATTATTGTAAATAATTGTAAACAATATAAATATTGGTAAATATTTAGTGTCTCGGTGCGAACACCAACGAGTTTCAGCCAGGGTTGTGCCTGTAAAATGTCTACTGTATTTACAATAATTATTTACTTGTAAATTATTGCAAATAATTGTCAATAATGTTAATAATTTACAATTTATAATTGTTTATATTTTACAATAATTTACAATTATTTACAATGTAAGTGTAAAAAATGTGAAAATATTTGTGCGTAATTTAACTAGAAACGAATTTTCAAAAGGGTGGCAACCCGCTTCTAAAGTATTTTCAAACACGAACTTTCTTAAAAATCTTTCATCGTGCAGGGTGATAATTAATTAATTTAACAAGTTAACAAACCCCTTCAAAGGTTTTTTTTTTTTTGAATATCTTTCGTCCAAAAGTATGTTATATATATTTCAATTAAATGGTAGTAAATTAGTTGAATTTGGTAGAAAAATTTTTTCAAAATATTTTCAAATTACTTAGAGCCTTCTAGAAGCTCTTTCGTAAGACACCAAAATTTAAATTAATAACTTAGCACATGTGGTTTAAGCAACAACAAGATGTATGCATATCAGCGTGGATGCAAAGCGTTACGTTAAGAATAAATTGAGGGATTCTTTAGAAGCTTACATTTTTGTGTCTGGTCCAAAAATTTCGAGTAAATTGCAAAAAACCGAAAAAACGGCAAACAAATCTTAATTTTCTTTAAAACTTATTTGTTTACCAATATGTATGTATATACATACATTTTTGCTACTTAAATACTTACTGACTTACAATATGAAAAAAGGATTACAAACTCCTACGCAAGCTAAACTAGACTCTGCTACAAATATATATATATATATAGAGAACAGAATATAACGTAGTAACTTCTGTTTTGTGGTTTTTACTTTTAACCTAAAATTACCATTTTTATATCCGACTGACTGAGCGGCTTTACCCAAGTGGCAAATAGGCAAGGCTATGAATTTACATATATTACTTATTCACAAATTTTGACTTTTTCCGCTTCGCTGAACGCCTTGCTGTGTTTATAACTGGCAAGTAAGGAAGTCTGCAGTTTTGTTACAAATATAAATGGTAAGTAAGCTGGAAGAGGTAGGCAGTACGAATAGTTTCTTTGCTTATATTTAAAAAAAAAAAATACAAAATAGAAAATAAAATAAAGTTTCACCTTAATTTATGACCCCCTTTTCTACACCTCCGCTAGTTATTATAGCTTTCCGGTGATTTATGTGCACTTAAATACATAGCTCAAGCATTTGTATAGAAATTGCGTCTACATTTAAATTTCTTATTTAATTCGCATTATCACAAGCACTAATTCACTACGCACTGCAATTATATTTTGCCTTTCCCCTTTTTGCATGTTGTTCACACCTTAATTATTCACGGCATACACATAGTATTTACATACTATGTACGCACACACGCGCGTGTTCGTGTTGGTAGTACTTTGCAAAAATAATTCAACTTCCGTTCGTTTTGAGTGCCGCCAAGTGACTGAAGTGTGTTCTCAACAAAAATCTAAAGCAGCTGTTTCCTTGCGTATCTTTTTCTATACATACATATGTACATACGTGTGTAGTTGTTTGTGCTGTCAACTCATATGTAAACAAGGCATGCGCAGTGCCACCAACCTTTCACTTTTTGTTATTCTTAGAGAGCATTTTCACTTACTTGCATACGATTTTCTCACCGGAAGTGGGTGGTGGCACACTCCAACCTGCGATTTGTTGACTTTTGAGATTTAGCGCTTACAGGAAAATTGGTGGCATACATAAGTATACAGGGTGTCGGTGCTAGAATGGAGAACTAAGTATGAAATGTTTAAGCGGTAACCCTAGTGTAAGACGTGATAGAAAACCCAAGTGAAGCCCTTTGGTTATGATAGAGCGAGTGGAGCTAGTCTGCCAAATTCGGCCTGGGTTCTGATTGTGTGCCTATATTGAGATCCTCTTCTATTGGGAACGACCAAGAAACATGTCTGAAGGACTATGATTTGAGGGAAATCACTGGGGCCCTTAATAGGTAAGGTGCCTATGTGCCTGCATAGTTGATGGCCTCACGAAGGCTACATCTGACATCCTCACCAAGAATTGATCCACGACGAACATCCGATAAAGGACCGAGCGTTACCGACTTCGCCTGGGTCAAAACATAGTCATCTGGAGCACTATGTTCAAGAAAATAAAGATGTAGAAAAAGTAAATCCGTACAGCCAAATGTCCGGATTTAAAAGTTGCAATTGCAACTGTCGGCCGCTCAGCTCTCAATCCCGCTCTCAGAGAGCGTTTTTAGACAAACTAACATATGCGAGAAATGGTACCACATTTCCCGCCCACTATGTACCGATCCCGAAAGAACTACTTGTATGATGAGGAACATCGCTGCAGAGAAAGGGCTTAAGAGGAAAGAGCTTGAGATGCTATTCTAAGGGAATAACGGTGATCTACGGAATGTTTTAAGGTCAAACTCCTGTGAGAAGAACCCCGCGACCAAATTACAATTAACGGGAACATACTTTTACTATGGAGGAAATAGCATTGCTGAATGTAACAGCACTGAAACCAGTGGCGCAAATGAACCCGAACCCCAATCTATGTCGATGAAGTCGATGTTCCACCATCCGATTATATATCCGAGCTATAAAAGCCACTTCGCGGCGGAAAAACAACAAACCTGCTCTAGCTGAGCTATTCAAGTGCGACGGCGAGGAGTGTATACGGTGCGTGCGCCAATTTTTGTGCCGAATATGTTGAGATTGAGCATATACATATAATGTAGCATACGAGGCGACTAACAAAAATGCAGTAAATTTTGATGTTTTTAGTGGTTTTGAAAACCTAAAGACATGTTTTTTAGTAATATTAAGCAGTTTTGTTCTAAATTTCAGAAAAATTGGTAAGACTAGCGACGAGAAAATGCAAAATTAGTGACGAAAAGTTGGTTGAAATTCCGTAGCCAACGTAGAAAGAGATTCTTTATGCAATTCTTTCAACGTGAAAATCGCATCATCTCTTAAGTGAGTGGTATCAAAGATTCCAGACTGAACATTTTCCATGGAGAACGAGCCTCAGAAGGGCGGCCAATATCGTCGACCGACATGACAAATGTGGATCTGATTAAGGGACAAATTGACGAAAATTCGCGAATATCACACAAAATAATAGCCAGTGACTGAGGTATAAATGTCATGGCTATATCGCGAACATTGCGGAATACACGAAGGAATCTGGTCGATGGATCCCACGAATTTTAAGTGAGAGCCAGGAGGAGGTTCATGTCCGTTTTGTAGAAGTGACGAAGCTTGGTTTTATAAATATGACCCGGAAACTAAGCAGAGCAGTCAATAGTGTGAAGCCCCAAACGTACAAGTCCACCTCATAGTTGNGATTGCAGGACATTGTCGCTTGAATGTCATCAATGATCACTGCATGGCAATCCCGGCACATCGATAGGATGCTTGTGTAGCTTGAGTTAACATGTAGGGTATTTTTTGAAGTCGGTGGCCACTTTTTTTCAAAAGTTTTAATCAATTTAATTAAAGTTAAATCAAATATATTGGTAGGGGCTTCAAAAGGGAAAGCTTTATTTAAATGTGCTTTACCACGGCTTGATTTTCTAGTCGATTTTTATCGTTCAACTAAATAAGTGTTTTGGCTAGTCGACTTCTCAGTCAACAGTTTAAAAGTTACAGTTCAATATAATGAGAAATTAAATAAAACATTATAATGCAGGGGCCCTAAGAAAACATTTAAAGAAAGATTTTTCCCAAAAGTGATTTCGAAAGGGGTTGTCACCAGTTTGAAAATTACAATAAAATTTAAGTAAAATCATAAACTAAAGGTGCAAAAAAGTTCTGAGAAAACGTTTTTCGACAAAATTTTTTTGAATAGGGTTGACACCACTTTTCAATACAGTGCCAAAAAAATTAAACAAAGATTTTTCCCAAAATAATTAAGAAGAGGGCCGTCACTTGTTTGAAATTTAAAATCCAATTTAATGATGGCTAAGTAAAATAATAAAATGCAGGTGCCAAAAAAAAAAAAAATGAATGTAAGCTTTTTCCCAAAAGCATTTGTGCTGTGCCAATACAAAAAAATAAAGAAAGATTTTTTACAAAAATAATTTTGAAGAGTGTTGCCACCAGTTTAAAAGGTACAATTACAATATTATGAGAGATTTAATAAAGCATTATAATACAGTTGCAGAAAAAAATTAAATAAAGATTTTTACTCAACAAGATTTTGAAGAGGGTTGCCACTAGTTTAAATGTTGCAAATAAATTTACTGAGAGGCTGAATAAAATATTATAACACAGGTTCCAGAAAAAAAATTCAAAAAAGCGTTTTCCGAAAGTATTTTTGAATAGGGTTGCCACCAGTTTAGAAAATATAAATAAGAAGTTGAATAAAATACAACAAATAAAAAAACACTTTAGGGGGTTGCCACTTGTTTTAAATTGAAAATCCAATTTAACAAAGGGGCAAATCATTTAAAGAACGATTTTTCCCTCAGTATTTTTGAATGGGGTTGCTACCTGTTTTAAAAGTCAAATTTAGCTTAGTTAATTATTTAATTGAAATATTTTAACGATGTATGAAATATAGGCTTACTACTAAATTATTTTTCAAGAAAGTTGCCACATTTCCAAAATTTATCTATGTAAATCAACACTGAAGCCGCTGATTAAGTTAAAATTTGGCACATATATTGACAATGCTCCACTCAAATAAGAATTTGAGTAACAAAAGCTGTTATTATTCGAAATGACTCATTGCCAAATAGATGTGTTTAACAAATGAATTTACAATTTTTATTCAAATATATTCGATATTAGCCAGCTCCAATAAGAATAATGACTGCACTTCCTGTAAATAAATATTTATTACTCCATGAATTATGTGCTTTACAAATGCAAATGTTTCTAATTTACTTGTTCATAATAGTGCAAGAAAATTAATGAGCTTGTCTCCATAAAATATGTTTTCATGCTCCCCTATTTGTCCCTCTGCTCCTACGGCATACATACTTGCCATTACCGAAAATTGTTATTTAAAACCCTCAAATTTCATAGAGTGGCGGTGAATGATATTCCCAAAAACGAAAACTTTTCTAAATCACACACAGGTACTTATGTAGGTATATAGGTATAAAACAGCAGCTACACATGCATACATATAAGCATATAAGTAGCTACCTTTCAACGTGTGTGCGTTGATTTATCAACACTAGTATAATAAGTATATTTGTATTTGGTGCTATATTCATACAAACTCCCATGCGCGCGTAGAGCAAAGTGCCTCAAGAGGGTTTATCCTAAACTCCTATAAATATTAAGTATAATCCTTCCACACAACCACAAATGATAAGCTAGGAACTTGATGGCTAGCAGCTTTGCTACTGCAGTAACGCTGGTAGTAGCGACTGAAAGCGTTTGCCAAATACATACATAAATGATGAGTTGCGAAAATTTTAAGATATCTCAATGCAAACCAAACTTTTGTGGTTTACTATGTGAGAAAATGTAATCTTAGTTCAGCTGGGAATGTGGATTCAGGTGTATTTCGTATGGCAAGTATGGCATTTATGTATTCGCACAAGTGAGTGCTGGTTTGGTTTTCACACCTCTAAGAATTGTTTAATTAAGTTAAATCCTGCCACAAATCTACATAGCAGCTGAGACTGAAAGTTTGAAAGGAAAACATTGTGGTTTTAAGAAGAGCTGTAGAATTATGAAGGAAATTAGACTTAGAACCTTCTATTTATCCCTTTAACTAAAAGTGAGCTGAAATCAGCTCACAAAAATTGGAATTTTATTAAGTAGTTATGTGTAGCTCCTGAGGCAAAATCAACTCAACACGTGGGAGTCAGCCAATATGTTGCATATATGAGCAAATCAGACGAATTGTTACATTTTTCGTCAAAAACGTGTTTTTGGTCGAAAATGGTGGCACACTGGTCTTAGAAAATGCATTATTTTCATATTTGCTTAAAGAACAAGATTCCATCGCGAAATTGTATTTAAATGAAAACTTAAAAAATATAAAGATGTTAAAAAAGTAAAAATAACCACACGTGATCATATACCCGTAGTGGCGTATGTAACGTATACGCCGCGTAGCACCATACGCAGCCATCTTCTATGGTTACCCGCGCGCCTTAAGTTAAAAGTCATATTATTGAAAAGTAATTAAATATTTCCGCGGCGTGGAAGTACATAAAAATGGTATAATGAATTTCGACAGTTCCAATATTGTATTAAAGATTAAACATACTTGATTTAACCACTCGCATTAGATTAAATATAGTACGAGTTGAGATAATTTTTTTATTAGATTTTATTGCTATTTTAATTTTTATTGTGAAGTGAAAGCGAAATTCGAGTACAAAATCTAACAAACGGCGTGATTTTTCGAGCGCATACGTACATAGCTGCGTTTAAAATTTGCATGGAACCGTAAGCGATAAACTTTATGTTCGCTCTTTCTTGTTTTTAAACGGAAATTTTCGATGCTTGTGATTTTTTTACAAGTAAAGCGTAGTATCGAAGATACAAAAATGCTTTTTCATTTACGAAGCCTTGCGCATGCGCTTAGAATGATATGTAAATTGGCAAGTCGTCGAATTTCTAGTCTTCTTAGAAGCAGAGGATACGGCCTTTAACAAAGTGTCGAATCGCGCACTTTTTTCCAAATGACAACAACATTTTTTACAACAGTTTCTTTGCTCTCCTGAAAAGTACCGATTTTCACATTCGATAGTTTGACATGGTAACGACGATATATGCGTTTAAAAAAAACACGGCCAATTTAAACATACATATCGTGACCTTGATTCACATAGGCTCTAACTAACACTTTTTCGACCTTGCGCTTTTCAAAGATTTTGGTAGTTATGGCACTTTTTAAAATGCCCTATCCGTATGCATAATTTGATTTATCTAATGTTTTTTGCTCCTGTATAATAAAAAATTTGCTAAAAATGGATTCAACCAGTTCTTTAAGAAAGGAAAATAAAAGTAGCAGTGTTAAGACTGCACTAGGGAAATAATGCATATTAAAAATGTACACTTTATATTTGATTTTCGTTTAAAAATGTTCGTATTTAAAAATGATATTTTCATACAAACCTTTAGCACGCACGTGTTTGAATGCTCACATTTGAGTATGTATGTATATCTTCACCTGAAATGCAAAAAGATGTAACAAGCATTATCGTTGAAATGCAAAAAGTTATAACTAATAACTAATTCAAAATTCATTTGTTGACTTATATGATGGATTTCATCGAATTTCAACACGCCACATCGTATTATGAAAAAATAAATAAAATATTAGTCACGATTTTCCATTTCATTTACGATGTTGTTACGTCTTTTTGCATTTCACGTGACGATATGCAAGTGTATGTACCCTGCAGAAAAAAAATTATCAATCGATAAAAAATAACCAGCTTGCAGTTAGATTTTTTGCGGGATTTGGATAAATAACTAACTTTTAATTAGCTATGCCAAAACTAACTTTAAGTGAGTTTGACAGTCGTCAGTCGACAGTCATTCAGACGATACCGGATGTTTAGCTGAGGGAGAGCGGGAGACCAGGTTTAGAGTTGTGATCGGGTTGGAGCAGTAGAGAGGAGGTAGGGATTACCTTTGTTACGAGTGTTTACATATCGAGCTCAATGAGCACATATAGTTTATGGGTGCACATCAAGGCCCCACGTACTCCAGGCAGGCTGATCAAGCGGTAGCGAAAGATGTGAGCCTTTTATTATGTACGTTCAAAAGTAGTTAGCTATGTTATGTTCAAAAGTGGTTCAGCTACAAGTTGGCGTCGAATGCAGAGAAAACCAGACCTTTTTCCGGTCATCGCCCTTCAAAGTGGTTAGTAACGGCCGAAGGAAATAAGTAATAAAAAGGTGCAACTAGTTGTCTGCTGGGTAGTTATAAGTTACCTACATATAAACTAGCCCCGTTTCCTGCAGGGTACGCATACCAATCATGCAGAGCGGTGACAACACACACACATAATACACATTTGTTTATCCGTACAAATCGCGTGCTGTGGGGTTGATGAAAATTCAACATTTGAAAGCACATTTATATGTGTGGCTCTAGCTGAGTGTGCAAAGATGCTTGCCAAAATTTGCTGTTATCTAGAGACGGTGATTGTTCGAATTCCGTTGGGGGCTACACGAAAATTATTATTTTTTTTGTTTCATCTTGATTATTCACTTCACGGATGCTTTTTCAGAACGAACGCTGCCATTTTAATATGCGCGTAATTGAATATTCACCAACATACCGTACTTTCGTTGACATTTATATATTTAATTTATCAATTACATTTCTGATGGATTTTAATATATTTTTCCCTAAATTATTTGCGTAAGGCAAGTGGTGGTGAGTCACATTGCTTAGTGTACAAAAATTAAGCTTTTCAACATAAGATAAAAATAAAAAGATGTACAAGTATATGTATATACCTCATTTTTGAATGAACAATTTTTTCTTTATTGTATTACTGAAATATGTACATATGTATTAGCAGTAGTCCTCATTTTTGTATTACTCATACGAGCGCCTTTCTGTATGCAACGCCCTTTGTGCCCATTAGCGGCAGCGCAGTTGCTCATGACAAATGTTTTTTTTTCGGCCTAATTTTGCAGAACTTTATTTTTCGTTCCCAAGAACTCTAGAACTATTGAAAAGCTACTCATAACAGTTTTAATATTTTTTTTTTCGAAATTTAACTTTTTCGAGATTTATGAAAAAAAAAATGATTTTTCGGCGTAATTTTGCAGAGCATTCTTTTTCCCCTCTGGAACTCTAAAACAATTGAAAAGCTACTGAGAACAGTTTAAATTTTTATTTATTAAAAAATTAACTTTTTGGAGTTTTTTGAAAAAAACGTTTTTTCGGCCTAATTTTGCAGATTTTTTTCTTTTTCTTGAACTCTACTTAGAAGAATTTTTTATTTACCTTTTTGCCACATATCGTATGCTGCGGGAATCTGGCAAACAGAATTTTTGAACCCATTTTTTTTCAAAATATCCAGAATTTTTTTTTCATTTTCAAGTACTCTAGAACTATTGAAAATCTACTCAGAACAGTTTTGACTTTAATTTTTTTCAAAAATTTTACTTTGACTTTTTGACAAAAAATAAAATTTTTCGGCGTAATTTTACAGAACTTTCTTTTTCCTTCTTAGGAACTCTAGAGCTTTTGAAAAGCTACTCAGAACAGTTTTAGTTTAATTTTTTTTTTTTATTTTACTTTTCTACTTTTTTGAAAAAATGTTTTTTCGGCGTAATTTTGCAGAACTTTCCCTTTCCTTCTCAGAAACTCTAGAACTATTGAAAAGCTACTGAGAACAGTTTATTTTTTTTTTTAATTAAACTTTTTCAAGTTTTTTGAAGAAAAAAAATTTTTTTGGCGTGATTTTGGAGATTTGTTTTCCTTTTCAGGAACTCTAGAACTATTTAAAATCTACTCAGAATAATTTTTTATTTACCTTTTTGTCACATGTCGTATGCTGCCTGAATCTGGAATATACAATTTCTGAACCAATTTGTCAAAATATTCAGAACTTTTTTTTCTTTTCAAGAACTCTATAACTATTCAAAGGCTACTCAGAACAGTTTTTTTCTTTGTCTTTTTGCAGACATCGCTGCAGCGCTGTTCACCCGTCCACGACATATTGATTACTGAAAACCTTATCGTTCACGCCCGCTAGTCGCCCGACCGCCTCTATCTAACTAGTCTGCAGTCGGTTTAGTTATTTTCTGTTATGTGGGATTCCATTATACCACACTACGTGACCGTAGGTCCAGCACAAGCATGTTTCATTTCATGCAAAGTTGAATAAAGTCACCTGAGTTCTTCAACCACTGTAGGAGGGTTAAAATTTCTTTTGAATGCCCGCTTTTATAATTACCTGCATTATTCGAACCTAAAACACATCTATGTATGTACATACATAAATAAATTTTTGAAAGTTTCATGATTAGCTAAAAAGTTCTCCCTTGTCGCAGTCTCAATAGCTATGCCACAAAGCAATCAAGCCACAAAAAGTAATCAACTAACTTTTATGCGTCAAAATAGCAACAATGTATGTAGGCAAAAGATAAACTAACAATGAAAACTTTACAACAACAACAACAACTATAGCAAGTAAAATACTACAACTTTCCCAAATGAGTTCAACTAGTGGGGGCAAGTATCGTAAAGTTATATGTAGTACATATTTAATACATAGAAACCATGTATAAGAAGGTTTTGCAAATTTACATATGCGCTACATATTTATAAATTTAAATACATATTTGTAAAGCACGAGCATACATACAGATACTCTAGTAAGCTTACCCACACCACTTACTCGCTAACTTTCGACCTGTGCATTTTATTTGTTTGCCACAAAATTTTACTTTTTTTAGACTAGCGCCCCTTTGCATTATTCAAACTTACAAATACCCAGCAGGGCGAACTGGAACTAGTTCTAGTCGCTTGCAGTGTTGTACAATTCGAAATTTTGTACAATTTTAGCCTTAAAAGGTATATTTAAGTACCGAAATTACTAATTTTTTCATAGTCACTACACAAAATTATGATATTTTTTTTTTATTATTAACTTTGGGAAGTTTTCAAATAGAATGTTCATCTAAGAGAAAATGAGAGCTGGCATCAATTACAGCATATCTGCGGAATTTTAATAGTGTGCCACCAAATTAAAAACAAATACAGCATGCTGAGATTTAACGATTTTTTTATTTAAAAAATTTAAGATACTTCAAAATGTCAACAATAAACAGTGACAATGTCCTTCTTGACAAAGCGAACCAATCCGGAGCAATAAAACTAGTGTGCCACCAAATGAAAAAATATTATATTGATTATAAGATGACAACGATTTCCGGAACAAAAATTCCAACATTACAATTTTTATTGGCACAGGCGAAATTCATTCTAAAATTATTATATTCATAAAGAAATTAATATATATCTACTCGTGAAGAGTAATGTAGAAAAATATTCCACACCAATATCGTATTAGTACTTGTATAAAGGAGTATCCTTTTTGAACAGATGTAAAATGTGTACATGACGCGTTGTCGTTTTCTTGCCGGGAAAATATCCTAATACCAATTTACACATGCGTGCTTCAAAATTTAAAAATTTATATTCAGTAACTTTACGCATAGTCTATGTGTTTTCCCGCGAGCTTAGAAAATTGCTACTTTACTATTCATGGAGTTCATTAAAAATTTACCAAATCTACGGTTGACTGCATGCCACAATACATGCGATTTATAGTTTACAGTAAATATGTACATGAAAAGCAACAAATGAGCATAAGTTAGGTAAAAAATAAGATCCCATATGGCAAATAGTGTACTGCATTGAAATTTTATGCTATCGAGGGTTAATAACTTATGCAGCAAGCTTTATCCTACATATATATGTATATTATAAATGTGGATGTTTGTTGCTCTTTCACGCTAAACTTCTGAATATATTTCAAAGAAATTTGGCATACTGATAACTTATATTTCCGGAGAAAGTTGCTACTTTTTCCAGAGGCAAAATCAATTAAATAATAAGCTAAATAAAATATTTATGCGCCAAAGAAAAACTAATCGTTTCGAAAATATATTTAAATAGCGTTGCCGCCTGTTCAAAAAGTTGAAATAAAAAGTGAAATAAAATATTTTGATACGAGTAGCAAACGAGAGGAATTACAGAAAACTTTATTCCGAAAAAATGTTCGAATAGGGTTGCCACTTGTTTTGTAATT
>NW_016169490.1:0-17329 GCF_001687245.7 Rhagoletis zephyria
ATGCGGAATAGTGGGTTAGTAATGATTAATTATACATACATACATATTTAGATATTAATTTAGGAATCAATTTCTTACTTTTAAATTGTTATTGAAAATTATCCAATTTTTTCCAGGCCACAAAGTTGTATAACATTACGCAGACATGGTGTTCGAGCCATAGATAAATATATATGTATGTATATAAATAAATATTTTACTATTTGAGTGGCTGATGTAAAGCAAACTTGAAACATTTTAAAGCCTGGTCGTTTTGTACTTGCTCAGTACCCAACTAGCGCCAAGAGCATCATTTTGATACACTTTTTCTGTGGTCCCTGATATTAACTGCCCGGATTTGTCCAATTATCTATCTATGTTGGTTTAATTTATCTACGTGGATTGTACCAAAGACCCATTGACTATTCTGGAAGGAAACTTCACGTGAAAGTTTTTCCTTTCTATCGTAGGATGTATGTATATAGACTGATTATTTCTCTGAGCTTGTAAAAAAAAATACCACTATAACCGTGCTGCTGCGCTGTCCAACAACCTAACTCTGATTGCTTTGCTCTGTTAGTATATTAGATCGAGCTCAGCACTGAGGAGTAGCTCTTTTTGTTTTAATGGAGGTTCACTTTACCATTTGATGAAAATGTCACAGAAGTCAAGGTAGCATGAGCTATCAGCTACTTACAACCCTATAAATATTTTGGTCCGGACGGAATTTTATCAGGCACACACTAAAGAGCAATAGATTGCAATAATTTCAGGACGGAAAGAGCAGCAGGGCACCTCTAAAACATGGCCATCGAAGTTATAGGTATGTGCATATAAAAGTGTAGCTTGACTACATGCTTGAGAGTGGAGTGATCAATGCCGCCATTGGTACAGGAAGTGTGAGAAAAACAATCATAAGTGGCAGTCTACAATGTTGCGTGTTATCTCCTCTACTCTGGTTTTAGTGATGTATGAACCTCAGGCGGATTGCTGCGTACAATAAGTCAGCTTATGGAAGGGAACACTAGGTGATATCTCTATATGCGCCAAGAAAACCAACTTGGCTGTTAACTTCTCTTAACCAAAACTCAGAATTGATTATGCCCAAAAGAAAAATAAAACCTCCCAGCTTTCATTTACAAGATTAGAGCGAACTACTTTGAATCTCTCAGGTAAAGCCAAATAATACCTACACAATTAGGTATCATTCTGAAAACCAAAGTAAATCGTAAAGTTATGTTGAGGAGAAAGTTAAAAAGAGTCTAGTAATATACCATGATTCAATACTTAAAGGTTTGCCCACTAGTGACATTTGAGGTTTGACACTCCCTTAACTCCCGAAACCACACACAGTGGCTTTGCTAAGGGAGCCGATTTTGTCAAGCGGGAGCGTGAAAACTGCTTTCTAAGCAAACCTTTTATTATTGAACCATGGCAGTATACTACACTTGCACATTTAGGTTTTTGGAAAACAATGGAAATTGTCCTACTTAATTGCATTTGATTTATGATCTCGTCCTCCAATGGCCTGACTCTTTGAGTCTGACCGCCGATTTCGTCGCCACTTCTTTCAGGTGAAGATCAATAGGAATTAAATTAAGGATGGCATTTAGAGCTTCTGCTGGGCAGGATCTTAGTGCTCCTCTTACTCCCGCGCTTGCTGCCCTTTTTATTGTATTGGCTGCTTTAGGCCGGGCCACCAAAACAAGGCGCCGTATGTTAGAATTGTTCATCACAACTTTAGGATTTAGTCCCCAGTTTCTACTGCAGATTCTCTTCAAGCAATTAAGGCAAAAAATCCAAACCCTCTTTGGGTAATTAAATATTTTAACAATTGACTGGTAATAAGATCATAGCTGGGAGATTTTTTTTCAGCCTTAACATTTCCATTGCTATTTTTACTTCTGCTTTAAAAGTTCCCTTATGGGTATGGGTCAGTTTGATGTGTACAACCCAGAGTGACGTTGACTTTATTCATTGTCTCGAGTGGAGGTTCAAATTTATGCGATTTTCCGCGGTCCATTTTGATATGGCCCGTAAATTCGTTAGCCTTTTCTAAATCACCTTTTACCCATTCGTTGTCTTCCTTTCTTATTGCAGATTCTTTCATGGTGGATCTCTTCGATTTGCTAGCTACTTTCCAGGGAATATTCGTTAATTGCAGATGCATCAATACTGCTCAGGTATCGTTGAGTTTGGGAGTTCCGCTCCTCATTGAGGGTCTCTTTTGTGACCTTGTTCAACAGTTTTCTATCTTCAGGGTAGATAGTTTGTTGCCACCTTTTTCTTGTAAGTCGTTTTTCTCTTATTTCGGCCTTTACTTCTGGAGAAGTTAATACACTTCTTCGTTGATAAAGGTAAGGTGTTGAATTCCTTAAGGTATTTATTTAAATTTTTAGTAACTAATATAGCTTTCAAAGACACTTTTTATAAAATAATTTTTTGTGTGTTTCATTTTCACTTTAAGCGCTACCCGCCTGTAAAAGGCAAAGTAGGCGGCAGAAAGACGCAGAATGGTAGGTTGGGTAGTATGTCCAATAAACTTCATTCAAATACATAAAACAACTCAAAGTGTTTAAAGAAATGTTCAACAATTTTTAACTTGGCCAAAATCCAATAACATAATGGCACTTATTTTTGATATTAAGCTATACAAATATACACACAAAATATAATCACCCAACGGAGCATATTTATGTATGTACATAATGTTGAAAAAATGCCCGCTTGACCTTTTTAAATAAAATTTATAATAACATGAATATTACTGATTTCCCTGCAGGCTGACGCTGACTAACTGTCAAAAGCCAACAGCAGCGACAGCAACAATCGTTTGCGGTGAAATAACAACTTGCATGCGCAGCGACAAAATGCGTTCCGAGTGCATATGTAAGTGCATGTAGAGCGCATACACCGCATACTCACATACACTTACTCACTTGATGGTATATGTATTCAAATTTCAAGCAGTCGACTTTTTATTAAATATTTTATTTTTTAAATTAATGCCTGTAAAGGTCATGTTTTCATACACGCGTGTCCCTTTGCATTTACAGCATATTTTTGTTGTTCTTTTTTTATCGTTGAAATGTGTATTTTATTTTAGCTTATAAATGCTTTTGCATATTTTCATTTTGTTTTTTACTTTATTTTTTTTCTGTTGGAATGCCGCTGCAAAAATGTTTAACCTAGTTGCCCAATAGTGCAATAAATTCAACACCAGCAAAAATGCCTGCAGCGAGTGAATATCGCAGAGATGGGGGGGGGGGCAGCAAGTTAGTGTATGTAGAGTAGAGAATTTTGTTTGATTAAATCGAGAACTGTATATAAATATATGTATGGATGTTGTTGTAAACCTATATCTGTGCACACATGGGTCCGTAGGTCATGCGTTCGAGTGTATGAGCACAGCGCTTGATGCATGCATATGTATGTGTTGGTCATCTATGTGCGTTTGGCTTTTTTTCCAACTATGTGTGCTTTACCACGCGCCCTTGGCCATTCATCAATCTGAGTTGAGTTGATTTTTTATTGCGTACTTTTTCATGCCTATTTTTTTTTTTGGCATTTTTGGCTAACAACATTTTTGTTCCTTTGTTTCCTTTTGTTATTCAATAAAGTTTGTTATGCTTGTTGTTTGTGTTATTGCTGGTGCACTGCAGCAGTGTAGTAAATTAAGTAAATTGCTCACAACACAGGTTTGCACACATAAAAACAAGTTTTACCCGAAGCAAAAAAAAATAAAATAAAATTCACAGCAAGCCACATACATATGTATGTATATATGTATATGTATGTACATACGAACATGCATACACGCATCCAGCAACATAAAATTCCTTTGCACACGATTGAATGGTATGCATGCGACTTTGTCGTGTGTTGGTTGCCACCAATGTTGCCAGAAGCACAGTTTTATCTGTAAACTACCTCCTTCTACAAACTACCGATTTGAAAGAATAAATTAAAATTTCTCTATAGGTTTTTTTGCAAGGAAATTATTAAGGTAATGCTTGACGATGATGGAGCAACGTTGCCCCATTTGAAGCAAATGATTTCAGCCGTGCTTTGCATTCCAGTCCCCACAGGAAATGTAGAAAGAAAATTTTCCCAAATCAATTTGAATTAAGCAATAAATAAACTAGAACCTCCAGCACTCTGTAGTATTTAAAGAAGCAAAAAATACTCAAAAAAATTTAACAAAGCAATATCCGAAAAAATGAAACCGAATTTCACTAAAATAAAATGTGATTTAAATTATAAATATTTTCACCCTTAGTCGCACTCTTTTGCTCCTCAGTATTTATGTACAGTTTTTCTTTTGTTTGTTCAATATTCACTAATTTTTTATAAAAATTTACCATATAAAAAAATGTTATACAAATTAAAAAACAAACAAATTCAGCAAAACCGCGCGCTAACCTAATGACCAGCAGTGGATAAGTTTTTTTTTGAAAAAAAAAATTTGTCGAGCAGATTTTGTGTAGAAGAAAATGCTTGACGTGTTAACAAAAAAACAATTCTAAAATGAACAGCGCATCCGCTTGTTGACGTTTTTTTTTTATTTTTATAAAAATCTTAAAATCGGAGTTACATGGTTTTTTGTTGTATAATATGTTACATTTTTATAAAAAATAATGAGTATTAAATAAACTAAAGAAAAACTGAAAATACTAAGTATTAAAAGCGTGCGCTATGTATGCTTAGTTAACTAAAATTTGAACGGTTTATGTTATTTCATTTTAAATATATGGATTTTTTTTTTTAATTTTAATGCTTAGTAAAATTTAAAACCCTTAATATCTTAAAACCCTCCTCGTTTTTAAAGGTTACAGTTTTTTGTCGAGAATACACCTTTTTCCGAAAATTTGAATTTATAAAAAAAAAATCTTGCAACATGGTTGCCACTACCAAACAAACACACACACACACATACCAACACACACATGCTCAAACGTTGGAAACTTCAAATAAATTGGCACTTTTGAAGTGGGTACGCTGTCGCTCAATTTGATGAATGTGTCTAGCTTTAGTTGTTGCTGAAGTCGAGCAGCTGGTTGCAAACTTAAGTACCATCAACACTTATTTACTGGCAGCGGGCGGCATCGTCGCCTGTTCGTTCCTTCCTGACGCAAGCATCTTTGTCAGCGCAAACATCTTTCCCTTACGCAGCTCTTATCGCCTCTATAAGCTACAATTTTCACCTCGCGCTCGTTTGCATTGTATTGCAAATGGGAAATAGTTCAATATGTTATTGCACCCAGGTGTAGCTGAACTATTGAGTATGCGTCTCTGTCTGCGCAAATATTCAATATACATATCTATGTATATATGAATGCTTTGCATGAATGCCGTTGCCATTTTATTTGAGATGTTTCTGTGGATTCGATTTTCTTCGTTGGTGCGTGGCAATACCGTCTATGTCAATATACATATATATATACATACATAGTAAACTGGGTTTAAATATGAGCTTCTTCGTAGGCACTGATTTATGCAAATAATGCTTTTTTGACACTAACGCCGACCACTTGCATTATTTGCAATTCTCGAATTTGTCGTACATTTAAATTTTTGGTATGAATTATTGGAAAATTTTGTTAGTTCGAGGCACTGGACTAGAGAGTTGTTACATAATAAAGCTAACTAAATAGAATATTATAACTAAGATTTTGTTTTTTCACTCCACGACCTGCTTAGATTAATAAATGAAAAACTCCATGGCTCGTCGATACTGGGCCGGGCCCAACAAAGATGTCGTCGGAGGGCAATTTAAATTGAAAACTTTCGACGTGTAGCATCTTAGCTATCGGTATGAGAAAAATTTGCGTTAACCCAGTAGATAGCTTTTAACTGTTCCTTCTTTAACGCAGCAGAAAATTGTATTTCAGCGACTATTGGAGGACTGTATGAGGAATTATTTCGGGACAGTTTGACATTTCGGGACAATTTTGAACCGATTCGAGACCTGCAAAGGAATATTTCTGAACCATTTCAGGAGTAGTGCGGAATAATTTTGGGCGCGTGTCGGGACCTGTTCAAAATCACATCGGGACTAGTTAACGAGTTGTTGGGACCATTTCGGGCCTGACTCTGGACTATTTCGAGACATGTTTTGGAATATTTCAGTAACATTTTGGGACTTGTTCGAGATCATTTTAGGACTAGCGCGGGACCATTTCCGTTTCAAGACTTTTTAGAGATCATTTCGGGTCAATTTCACAACATTTTCGAAACCACTTCATTACAATTTTAGGACAAGTTCGGTATCATTCTGGCGTAATACGAAACTACTCACGAAATGATACTGAAATATTTCTGAACTATTTCCACAGTTTTTATAAAAATAAAATTAATGCATAATTTTGTGTTTATGTATTCGGGCAAATTGACCGGTTTTCCCAAAAATTTTTAAAGTTTTTTTTTATTCGAATAAAGAGTTTTAGTTTTCGAATATAACGGCATTCCATCTAATATATTTATACAACTGCATCTTAAATTCACTGTAAATTAATTTTATTTTTTATTTTGTTGAAACGGAAAATATAACTTTTTCACTTTTTAAATAGATAAATTCTTAATCTTTATTAAGTAAGGGTTTTTTTCAGACTTCCCCTTAATTTTTCCGGCGCCTTTTATTTTTTACGACTTTTTCGAGATTTTCGGCAAATTTTTCGGAGCGATTTCGGTGCGGTGTCGGATTTTTCGGGGCTTTTGGAAACCTTTTGCGACTTTCCGAAAATTTTTCGGGTACTTTCGATAACTTTTGGCGCAAATGGATTCTATACGTAAATCTTAACTTCGTTTATAACTTTTTATTATAAAATGCATTTCTGACTCTGCATAAAAAATATTAACCAAATGCAACGAAAAAAACGCTTTACTGCAAGTGTAGTATTATTTAGATGTGTGTATAAATGTACTTCCACGCCTACCTGTAAGCCAACCACCGCACCTGCTGCACACCACATTTCGCACGTGCTTTATATTATCGCATGTGCTGCACTTGATTTATGACCACTTAATCGGGGACTGAGGACCTCTGCCCGCAATACTACGCCCTCAATTTCGTTTTATTTTTTTTTTTTAGATTTCATTTGCAAATTCCGCAACTGACGCGTATTGTGTGAAAATTTAAATATTTTTTTCACGCCCCTTTTTTCGTGCGAAAACCGTAGTGCGCCCCATCCGCCGCCGCCGCACTTGAATAAGCGGCTACTCCAAGTATTAAAATATTTTTTTACAAATGTTCGTATACGCTCCGTCGTTACATGTCACTTTGACGCTGGACGATTATTGTGCTTTCAATTGACCACCGCGATTCAGTCGGCCGCGGCAGATGCTATCTGAAATATTTAAATTTAATAAAAAAAAAAAAAAATTTATGTGCGAATTGAAAAGTTCTGCTGTTCGGTTTTTCTGACTTTTGGCATGTTTTTAAGGCTCGTTCTCGCTGTGCAGCACATTGTTATGCTTTACATTTAATTACTGTTCCATTTGTTGAAGTAGTATTCGCAGCCAGATATGCGCGTAGGAAAAAGGCCGTAATTACTTTGCGGATCACAGTATGATATACATACATATGATAGGAGCCCTTAAAAAATCATTATCGGCTAGCACTTTTGTATTTTTATTTATTTAGTATTTGTATGTATTTTTGCAACAGGAAAGCTGATTTAGTAAAAATATGGATCGTTTTCGCAAGAATCGAAAAATTAAATATACGCTAATGATTTGCTCGCAGTTCAGTTGAAAGCGAATATAAATGTACAGCAGTTGAAAATGCATGGCAGCTTGTTTTTGAGTGCGTCTGTGGTTTTGTGGAATGGCAGTAAGGTAATTTCAGCTTTAAATTTGAGTTTTACGTCACGATTAGTTTTCCTGATCAGCTGAAGTGCAGATATAGACTAAACATCGCCTTAGGACGATCAGAGTCGAGATACGTTCAAAATGAAAAAAGTTAATTGTGATATTTGATATAAGAATATTTTATTTCTTTAATTCGACAAGTTAGATTTTTTTAACACTTACTTTAATGTACTTATATAATACATAATAATCAAGCTACATGCCTTTTCCATGCCCAGTGGATTGGTTATACATCATAAGTGGAACAAAAATTAACTTAAAAAAAAACCAAAAAACCAGGATGTCTATGCGCAGGTTTGATAGCCCATAATCAGTTTTAGTAAATGAATCCGTTTTCTCAAGAAAAAAATTGTCCACTATCTAAAAATCTGAGTACCTATACGGCCAATTTTTTCCTCCAAAATTTTAAAATTCATTGTTTAATGGCCTGTATTTTGTTTGTATGCTTTTTCAACAAATTTAGGCAAAAAAAACGATAAATTTTCAAAAAATTTTGAAAAAATGTTGACCGCTATACTCAGATTTTTGGATCATGAAAACTTTTTTTCTCAAAACACGCTGTTACAAAAACTATTTACATACAAACTGCAAAGTACTTATTTTGAAAATACATATACATTTGAAAATACTTAGACTCATACGTACATTAGACTGCATCACCAACAAAGTTGCAGTTTTTCCGACGGCATTACAAAATCTATTATACTTGAAGACGTCCACCAAAAAATTTCGGTAGAATATTAGGATATATGTACGTGAGCTAGACCAATTTAAAAATACCTCCAAAAATTTAAATTTTTATGAATAAAAATAGTTTCTTAGAGAACTGTTTGAGAAAAATCCCTTCAGATGACAAAATATTTTAAGCTTAACAAATTTGCTTAAAAATATTAAAATTTTTTTTTTCAACGGAATCTTAATAATGAGATTTTTGATGCTTTTTTTATACTTTTTTCAAAGAGCTATTCCGATTTAAACTTGTGAGATATCACTGGAAAGGTATTTTCCCACTCTTTGCATTCATTGATGCTCCGCGAAGAATATATTATTACGTTCTTAAAGATGCAAGTTTACTAAGAAAATTTTGCGTTTATCTAGAACTTATTTAGTTATTTAACGCCCAAGAACAAGACTGTAGCAACGCTAAAACATTTATCACAAAAAATTCGGAGACACGTAAACTTAATTTTCTGTCATATATTACGACTTTCACCCAGAAGAGATCTTCTGGCCAACTTTTCCATACAACTTTCACAAGTCTCAAAGTTAGACCTGTTCTCTCTTAGAAAAGCTACCACCCGAATGCACAACTTTTTTCTCATCAGGAATAACCGCCCAGAAAATATTATTTATATTTCAAATAAAATAAGCCAAATTGTGGAATTTAATATTCAATGTCATTTGGTACCCGGACATACTTACCTGCGCAAATACATTTTACTCTCAATCGCACAAAAGCAATTCAACCGCCAGTATGCGTACGGAAAAGTCCAACTAACTGCAAATCGATCGATTGCATATTTTAGGGGATTAAACGCCAAAAAATTTCCAGTAGACAAGAAAAACGTTTTAGCGGAACTTCCGGCGAAAATTCGAACTGAATTCAAAATGAATAAAAAATGCATAAGAAAGTAGCTAATTCTAAATTTTATGTGCGCATCTTGATGGCTATTTTAAAATGTGAATATATCAAAGGATGTAGCATCTGTTCGATGGCGCTGAATACAGTGTTGAAAGCGGAAGTGAGTCAATGGCCGCACTTAGGCGCCACTTCCGGTGTGAATGTCATGCATTCCTAATGGCAGTCTCAGTGAAGGAAATAAAGGTCGAAGAAGCCATAAAGTACACTTTGAAAAGAGTGTTTGAGGGTTGGAAACCATTGTGGAAATAAAAAGCGAGTGAAATATGCTTTTAATTTTTAAACTTAAACATTTACTGATTAGATGGCCACCATAGCGTAGTGGTTAGAGTTGAGCGCCTCTACCGCAAAGCAGCTACAGGGTTACTTTTTCTGGTCCAAGCGACATCGAAGTGTTTTCTCGCCTTCGGCTGGCAATGGGAAATTTGAGAGTAAATTTTATGCCATGGAAAGGCTTCTCATAAAAACATCTTTCGTTCGGATGCAGCTTTAAGCTCTAGGCCCCCATTTGTGTAATAATACTCGCATCAATACGCATACCAAAAACCGCAGGATCAGCTCAGCCAAACTTATAGAAAAATAGGTATTTATTCTTATATTTACTGACTCAACCTTCCACAGATATAAATTACATAACTTTACAAATTCCTTGAACATTTAGAAACTTTGGCAATATGAACTTGCTTTAACTCTCAGTATTGCCGGCCTTTCTTTGTTCCCGCGGCAAACATCCAAAGCCTCTGCATTCAATAAAGCTAGCTCGTTATGGCCAACACTTACTTATACGAATACTTCGCCATATGCCTGCGACGGTTTATCTGCTCTATTACTCTTTATGCCATCCTTTAAATCTTCCTTTTATTTCAAAGGGAAAAAAAGGCAACGAAAAAATAGCCTTGATTTTTACCGTCGAGATCAAAAGGTAAAGTGACGCAATTCAAGACTATTAAGTGATAATTTATTTGTAATCTCCGACGAGTCCAACAATGGCGTGCTTGCCCGACCGCAAGGCAAAGAGCAGCAACGGCAGCGCCGGCTACAACTGCCACAAAAACTGCATTAACCGCATTTGTGCGCACATAAACGAACTGAAAGCGCCCAAGCACGCAATCTTCTTCGGGTGGGCATATTCCGGCACCCAGCCAGTAGCCCCACCACATCAGCCATCCAGTTCGGCAAACACCAGTTAAGCCAACGCCGCAAGAGACATACTCAAACAAGCAGCAGCTGCCATTCAATGAACGTAAAGTATGTATACGCCCAGCTGCTACGTCCGAGTACTTGCGTCTACTAAACGGCTGACAACTCGCTTGGGGGTATTTGCTGTATGAATGTTGCAACTGGCTGATGCAATTGCAGTTATCTTATTGCAAAGTGTGAAAGTATATATGTAAAGTTAGTCTGCGAATGTGGTGGTGGTGTGTGTGTGTACGTAAGTGACTTTATATGGATATCTTTACACGCAATGCAAAGGCGATGAGAAAATTGAGATGTTTGCTGTGCATACTCGCATATTTTGCTTTGAGTGAATTTTTTTTTTTTGGTTTTTTTTTCTAACTGAAGTTTGTAAGGTACTGGCAGCTTGCACGTTCGATTCTCTTTCTTTTAGCTGGATTTTGGGACATTTGAGCAAATTATTTAAAGCGTTTACTATTAAAAATTTATTTCCGGATGCTTTAAGAATGGCAAATTTGGGTGCGTGGCAAAAAGTAAAGTCGGTATTTTAGTGCTCTCATCCCCTAGGATTGCTCTATATCGAAAAAAATGTAAACACTATTTTTTTTATTTTGAAATAAATATATATTTAGAGGTCGCTCAAAGCGCTCAAAGTTTTCCAGGTATTTTATATAGGGAAAAAAATTTCATAGAAATGGTAGAGAATTATTGAAAATAAATATTTTTCGATTTTAATTTTAATTTTTAATTTAACCATTTTCTATTATTAACAATTTTTATAGGACCTCTAAAAACCAAAGAAATTCAAGGGGGACCCATTTGAGGATTTTAGGGGTTCTGTAAATGTTCGATTTAATTTCCGAATCAAATTTTTAACAGGTGGCAACCCTATTAAAAAAATATTTTCGAATCTTATTAATTCTTCGTCAAAAGACATTTTCAAAACAGATGGCAGCTTTCGTAAAACCTCTCTCGTTTGAAAACCACATTAAAATATTTGATTTAGTTGGCAACCCTCCTACATATAATAAATAAATGAACAAATATTTTGCGCCTGATATTGTGATACCTACATATTTCATGTGCCTGATGAATTAAGTTAATTTTGATTTTTTTAATTGCTCCCATTGCTTAAACAGCTCCCAAATACAGTTCAGAAATAAAGCCTTTTTGAACCCATTGCATTTGATACCCATATTTTTAAGAATTGCTTTGTCTTATTAAATAATTTGAGTTTAACTTTTTACACAGACGGAAACCCTCTTTAATGTTACAAAATGCTCAAACTAAATATTTCTTAGTATTCCCTTTTTGACGCCCATATTTCATTATTTAATATAATTTATTTTTAATTCCATTTTTCAAACAGATGGCAATCCTGTTCGAATTATTTTTAAGGCAAAACCTTGTTAAACTTTTTTCGTCTGACACTTCCCTGCAAGACAGCTGAGCATCAAATAAGTGCTCATTTTAACATTATCACTAATTACAAAAGTGCTTATTAAAATACTCACTTTTGTTCAGGCCATGGGATAAAAGTGAGCACTTTCCCTTTGTCGGTGTAATATTTTACCTCTTCTTACTAATTGGAAACTTTGATTAATGAAAAATATATCTGCTCTGCTCTAGCAACTACCAAACTGCCTATTTTCGTTTTTATAAACACATCAGTGCTAATGAATAAAGTACTCATTGTTATCATTAGCCAGTCCTCAGTGCTAATAAGCAAACTACTCATTGTTGCCGTTATAAACTCCTCAGCACTAATAATCAAACTACTCATTTTTGTCGTTATAAACTCCTCATCACTAATAATCAAACTACTAATTTTTGTCGTTATAAATTCCTCAGTACAGGAAAAAACAAATAAGTGGAAAATCAAAATTTTTACTTTTAAAAATGAATTTGTTTATTTGAAAAACGTTTATTAATACAAAACTCGTATAGTACATATGTACAAACAAATAACATACTTAGTAGATATCTATGGTCCTGTGCAATAATGACACAATTCAAAATCAAAAAATAAAACCCTTAGTACTGTTAAGTGGCTCATATATCTAATCCATGTCGAATCCATGTCTAATATTTAGTACTTACTTTAGCAATCCTTACTGCTTACTTTAGTTAAGGTTGGAAATGGATTAGACGAGGATTACAGACAAGAGCCACTTAACAGTAGTAACAGTTTTTATTTTTTGAATTTTGAATTGTGTCATTATTGCACAGGAGCATTGATGTGGATGTGTTCAAATTAAATGATATTTCGCTGAGAATGAATATCACATCTGGCAATAGCTAGCCAACAGAAGTTGCGAATGGAAATTTTTCTCTATCATGGTAGAAATGGTGATTTTACAATTTTTAAATATTCATATGTATGTATATTGCGTTTTTTCATAACCGTTCCGCGAATGTTTTAAATGGGCATTTTCAGGTACGCAGTTTAATTTTCTTGGTAGCGTTATTTGCGTTCCAGTTTTTTATTTCATGTGCCTCAACGAGTAAAGATGGCTGCAAATATTAATAAAAAACGGAGTGAAATATGGCCATTTTTTAACGGATAAATGAACCTTTTCCCTTTTTTCCCTACACTAACTTTTCGACTGAAATCCCGAAGGGTAGGGAATTATCCCTACATGTACCAACACTGATTTGTCATCATTTATTAGAACTACTACACATTTGTATGTTACTAAAAGAACTAGCGATCACAATAGCCATAAAAATCACTGTGATTTAAAAATCGCAATCACTATTTTCACTGATACTGAAAAATCGCTATTTCGCCCATCACTAATTACATTTCAAACATAATAAATTTTTATAGAATTTTTAAAATATTTTCAGATTTTGAATATTTTCAAACAGGTGGCAATCCTCTTCAAACGCTTCAAAAATATTCTAAAGATTTCTTAACGCTCTTTAGTTTAACACACATATAAATTCCACTTCAAATACGTGGCAACCCTCTTGAAAATATTTTTATACTAAAACGTTCTTAGGACTCTATCGTCTGACACCCATATATAATTTCATTACCCAATGTGCTTTAGTTCACCTTAACCCTAGAACACACACCCAGAAAATACCACGTAAACACACACCCGGGATACGTTTGTACCCGGGACCTTATTTTGCGGTTTTTTTTTAATGCTTATTCAACCGATTTCTATGATTTTTTTTTTGAAATGTATATTTTAATATATAACAAGTATTTTGTCTTTTGTTTCATTCGAATATTCCTACTGGTTCCAGCGATATGGGCAAATAAAGTCAGGACATGCAACAGTGGATTTTTGTTTTTGTTGTTGTCCTGATAAATGCAAAACAAAATAATATAATTTATAATAATATACTTGTAGAGTAACAACGAATACACATTTTGGTTTTTATTTCATTGAAATATTCTACCTGGTTCAAAAGATATGTGCAAAAAGGTCGCGCAAGGTATGGGTACGTAGGTAGCAAATACACTGGTATAACTGGTTTTTGTATTTTATATGCAGCTGCAAGGGTTGTTTTCACACGAGGTGTTGTTATAAATGCTGCCCGTTGATATTTTCATTATTGTTTTGGTGCTCAAAAGTGTAAGAAGTGAAAATATAAGTGAAAATAAATATAACTGAAACTATAAATAACTGGATACGAAATGACTTTAAGAAGAAACGAATATTTATCAAGTGCAGCATATAGAAGGTAAAAAATGTAAAATAAGCAACAATGTAAACATATACTAATTTTTTTTATTATGCAGGCTAACTGAGGAACAGCGAGAATCATATATACAATCTTTATTTGATGAAATTTGTGACGATGACGCTCCCTATGACTTTGACTCAGAAGATGAAGAAGAAATTCAAATCAATGACATTGAAATTGCTGATGACGATGCTGAAGTTTCGCAAAGTGCCGCAGAAGTATTAGCTGATTATGCGGACTATGAGGATGATGAAGAAGAAGAAGTAGAAGAAAATAATGAATTACCTGCTAGTGCCGAAAAATTTGTTGCACGTGACGGTACTGAGTGGATGAAAGAACCAAATGTAAGTCGTCAGGTACTCAGACAAAATATTATAAGAAATCGTTCTGGACCAGCTAGATGCACTGAAATGTTGTCAATAGAGCAAACATTCAAATGTTTCATGAACGTTGAAATGGCTGATATAATTATGCGCCACACAAATAAGTTAGCAAAAGAAACTTATAATGCTTACAACAATGCGCATCCAAACACAACTCCTAAGTCATGGACGCCTGTGTCAATAACAGAGCTGTATGCATTTTTTGGCATACTTATTATGACTGGTGCGAACCATAGCAATGGAGAACATGTTCGAGATTTATGGAGCGTCAAAAACTATCCTTTATATCGCGCCACAATGGGAGTCAACCGTTTCTGTTCGATATTGCGGTTCCTAAGATTTGACGATAAAAACACTCGTGCAACACGCTTACTAACTGATAAAGCAGCACCGATCAGTGAGTTGTGGACGATGATGAACAATAATCTTGCTGCACATTACAAGCCCAGCTCATGCTTGACGATTGATGAACAATTATTTCCTTACCGTGGACGCACACGGTTTACGCAGTACATACCGTCAAAACCTGCTAAATATGGTATCAAGGTTTGGTGGATTTGCGATGCCACAAATGCATATCCACTGCATGGACAAATATATACTGGCCAAGCAGAAACTGGTAGGGAAACGAACCAAGGCGAACGAGTGGTGAAGGATTTGTCTGCCAAATACCAAGGAAGTGGCCGAAACATTACAATGGACAATTTGTTTACGACCTTGCCAGTTGCAGAACTGCTTCTCACCTGGAAACTCACGATCGTTGGAACTTTGCGCAAAAACAAATCATATATTCCTCAAGAAATGAAGCAGAACAAAAACAGGACAATTGGTTGAACGACATTTGGCTTCAAAAATAATGTGACAATGTGCTCTTATGTTCCCAAAAAAAATAAAGCAGTAATTTGCTTTCGACCATGCATAATGATGCTGAAATAGCTGACGGTGGGAAACCTGAAATAATTGAATATTATAATCGTACCAAAGGTGGTGTTGATCGAATGGACCAAATGTTTGCGGAATATCCAACACAAAGACAAACAAAACGATGGCCACTAGCGATGTTCTTCAACATGTTGGACATTACAGCTCTTGCAGCCTACATTGTCTACGATTTGAATAACCCTATGTTGCCTTGGAGAACAAACAACAAGCGTAAGCAGATCCTGCGCAGCTTGGCTGAAGCATTGTGTATGCCCATTATTGAAGCCAGAGCCATAAATCGTCAAGTGACGCGAAATTTTTCGACTAAAATTGCTATTGAAGCATATTTCAACCGACCGGTGGAATCAATGGTGTCAACAGCAGCATCAACATCTGCCGCAGCGCGCACGCCAAAACCTGTGTCCGGATCTTGCTATTTATGTTACGCACAAGAGGAAAAACGCCGTAGAAAGCTGTGCGACAAATGTAAGAAGCCAATGTGTCTTGAACATTCGGTCACATCAACAAATTGCTCTATTTGCCATGATTTTCCTTAGATATAAGATGCATTTTTATAATTTTTATAATAAAGGTCAATAATATAATGTGTGAAATGAATATTTTTAATTTTTCAAATAAAAAAATAATATAAAAAATGTTTTTTTTTTTTATTATTATGAGGATTTTTACTATTGGGGTACAAACGTATCCCGGGTGTGTGTTTACGTATATAATGTGTTTGGAAGGCTGTAGCTCCTGAACCAATGGTCCGATCTGGTTCAAATTTTGAATTTGAACTCAAAACTAAATAATCTTCCTAGATCCGGTATAGAGGTATAGAGGTTCAAAAGTTACAACACTTCAAAGTTGAAAGTGGATACATTTGTACCCGGGTGTGTGTTCTAGGGTTAAACCTGATATTTTGAACAGGTGGCAACCCTCCTGCATGTAGATTAGAAATAATCCTGTTTGAAATTTATTTCGACTGATATCCATCTATTAATAATTTAATTTGAATTTAACATTTAAAACAGGTGGCAACCGCTCTTAAAACCCACAAAAATAGTCTGGATGCTCAAAGCTCTCAACTCACTTTTGCTTGATACCCATGTTTTAATATTTCACATACCTAAGTAACTACTGCATATTTTAATTACTTTCAATTTTTAGATTAGGTGCCAACCCTTCTTTAAATATTTCCAAACTAAAATCCCCTTAAACCTCTCCCGCCCGACGCCCATACTGTGATGAATATTTCACCTATATAATTTCCATAATTGATAAAAATTTATTCATCATTCGCAAGTGCTTGAATGAAGAATAAAAATTTATTCGTCATTCAAAATTGTTGGAATGATGAATGAAAGCTTATTCTTATTTTTTTTTTATTCAATTATTCATTTTCCTGATTACGCCCATCCCTGGGTGGCGATACTTCTGGTACGGGTGTTGAAGGTGATGGTACGATGTTGGTGGTGGCATTAAAGGTGATGGAGGAGGTGTTGATTGATGATGGGTGCGATATCAGCTGGTGACGGCGTTAAAGATGATGGTGGCGATGGTAATTTTAATTGTTGCAAATCTGTAATAACGAGAAAATCAATTAAAATGCACAAATTAAGTAATTTACATAGGTATTACATACCTTAAAAATATTGAT
>NW_016169491.1:0-17324 GCF_001687245.7 Rhagoletis zephyria
AAAAATGCTGCCTTCTCATTGCCCTCTTATTAGTATTTGTACGTAGAGGGCAAAGAGAAGGTAACAGTTTTCGGTAGAAACGAAAACGCCATAATTCTACTTTTCCTCAATCGAAATATTTTTCAGAAAATCAATGTTTCCCTTAAAATCATAAAATTATTCCAGAACTTTTTCTTCTCCACAAGAAAAATATGTATGTATATTTAAATTTTACCACTTTCTTTGCACTAAACAATCTGCAACAATTTCAAATTACTTTCGACAATCTCACTCAAAGTGCATTTAAAGTTTGCAACAGTCTTTCGGAAAATATAAAACCGCTTGCAACGGACAAAAATAACACCTAAGTAAGNAAAATAACACCTAAGTAAGTAATTTCTTGCCAAACAGCCAACGAAAACTTTTGCCATCACCCAGCTATGCCGCCCATTTGCATGAAAAACTCTAAGTGAGGGGCAGAGAGAGAGAGAGAGAGATCAAGAGAGCGCCCGCATATATATATGCAACTGTGTGCAACAGCAGGTAACACACACCCTGCCACATTCCTAAATATTGCAAGCAGCTGGAAGTCAGCCAAAGTTTTAAATTAATATATCAAAATTCAATTCCTTACGCAAACACTTTGCTACGCCGAATTCCCCAGCCAAAAACTGGGTATGCAAGTGCTTATGTTTGTAGCTAGAGAAGCAGCAAACGAGAGAGTTGAACGTTCGATATGCAGGTAGGAGAAAAAAAGTGCCGAAAAAAGTTCAAGCCGCACGGGGTGGCACGTCGCGCGGACGAAATGCAACTTTTCAAAGTTTAGTCAGTGTTGCAATTCGTAGCAAAACATTTGAAATAAATAAAAAAGGAATGCAAAAATATACATAAAAGTGAAAAAGTCTGTTGCGAGAAATGCAAATGTACCTACAAGTTTTCAATTGACGTGGCCTTCTTGCAACTATTTAGTTCACTGACTTTATGCCACATGCAGCGGCTGTAGCAACTCCGGCTGGCAGTTCTTTTTGTAATATTTTACTTTTATTGTTATTTTTTATCTATCGACTTGTTCTTTGTAAATGTATGTGAGTATGTTGATATGTATGCGCACACATTCGGCGCTTAGCCGCCTAAAAGCTGGCAATGAAAGCGCTAATAAAAGACTGCCAAAAAATATGCAGACAAACGAATGCCAAAGCCGCGGCGTGCAAACGAAAGATGTGCTTTGCAATGCTACTGTGCAAAAGCAGAGCAAAAATGCAGGTATAGCAACAATACAAAACTGCTGAATTGTGGCTGGCGGTAATGGGTTCAGTGGGCGACAGTTGAGATATGTAAATGTAGATATGTTGAAATGCCTCGCTGCTTGCATTACTACTTTTTTGCAACATGGAGAGTTCGCAAAGGTATATGTCGCTATATACATACCTACATGTCATACATATTTGAAAGTGAACGTAGTTATGTAAGTATATGTAATGATATGGTTGATCACTCTAGCTGCCAAGCAACTTTTTGTGGCATATTTTTTTTTTTAGAATATTTTTTGCGGTCTGTTAGTAGAATTCCGTTTGTGATAGAGTTCCAAAATGGAGAGTACTTTGCTGTAGGCAATTTTATACACATACATATGTATGTATACACATACTCCTCCTTCGCACACGTACTGCATACCAGCATATAAACAATAGCATCTATGACAATCATACCCTTGAAGAATATCTCTTTAAGTAAATAATACATTGCTATTGTAGGGTGGTTTTAAGCAAATTTTCATCAAGGAGTTACGAACTGTAAGCCCATTTCGTACATTCAACTATACCTTCAATGTATACTCATAACTTTTTTGTATTTAATTAGCTTAATTGTAAATACAACACGACTTCAAAATAAGGAAATAATTAGAGACGACTGCACAAGCAGATTGAAGTGATACTTTGATGGTTCAAATATGAAAAGCGGACATTAAGCTGACCTTTATCCAATGTAAATACAGATCTGTGACTTAGACCGTGGGTAGACCTTTCGTATAATAGTATTCCAGATTGATGGCTTACAAAAGGCTGCGCATAGTTCAAAAGAAGATATGGTTCCGGGAACTGTCTTCATTTAAAGAAAGACGATACGTTAATATACCAGAATCACCCTTTTCTCACTTTTTGCTACATAGTCTTGCAAAACATCCATAAACCTAAATACCGGTGGTCTTCTGATGCCATTTACTGGTCTATGGCTGAACACTGTCCTAGCACGACGACTTCAAGGGTTAACAACAAACTCGTTCCGATTTAGGGTTATTTCAACCCTAGTGATAAAAAAAAATTTTCCCAAGAGAAGAAAAAGCAAATAAATCTAAAAATTTGAATAAAATTAAATAAAAAAATAAGTAAAAAAAAAAATTTAATTAAAATAATGAATATTTGATTTTTCTTATTAACACAATGAAAACTAAAAGTAAAAAAAATAAGGAATGAAAAATTTAAAAACGAAAAAATAAATAAATAACTTTTCTAAAATTAATCGAGATTACATAAGTATTTTTCTTTACAAAACAATACATTCTAGAAATAATAGAAAATTACATTTAAAAAATGAAAATCGGAAAAATAAATAAAACGAAGTTATTAAATGTAAACGAAATTAAAAAAATCTAAAAATTAATATAAAATTAAATAGAAAAAGAAAAAGCAGATCATGTTTAAAAAATATACAAAACAAATTTCTAGAAATAAAATCAATTATGTAAAATTTTTCCCCTCGAAAAATATAAAATCTAGTAACCAAAAGAAGATTTATTCAAAAAAAGAAAAAATTTAGTGAAATGAAGCAATTATTTTTCATTTTGAACCAAAAAAATCTCAAAATTAAATAAGGTTAAATAAAAAAATTAATTAATTAAAAAATTAAATGCTTAAAAAAACAAGTTTCTAAAAATTTAATTTAGTTAAAGAAATACTTTACCTTTTAAAACAATAAAATGTAAAAGTTGAAATTATGATAAATAAAAAAAAAATTCGAAGACAGTTAAATAAAATAACTAAAAGCAAATTGGGACAAAAATAAAATAAGTTTCTAAAAATCAAATGAAATATAAAATTTTATATTTCAGACTAAAAATTAAAAACAAAATAAGTAAAAAAAGGAAAAATAACGGAAAAAATCTTCTAAAAATAAAATAAATTTTAGAAAATTATTTCTCTTTTTAAAACAATATAATCTAAAAACCAAAATTAAATTAAAGTAAACAAGAAAAATAAATTGAATTAAAAAAGATAAAAAATTTCTAAAAACTAAATGAAATCAAAAAAAGATTTTTGTTATAAAAATGAAATCTGCAATTAAAAAAAAATTTAAAAACAAAGAAAATAAATCCGCTGCCCGAGGATTCCAACCTCGGATCACTTGAATGGCACGCCAGTACTTTGCTCATTCGACCATTGCGACTGTTGGAGCAGCACGAGCATTACGATCTACCTACATCTCCATTTGGAACGCGCTCGAGTGCTTTCTGTGAAAAGAGCTTTTCACTACGCAAGTAGGCAATGGAGTTTTTTTGTAAGATTTAAGTGCCAGAATAAACAAAATCCTTCAAAATAGCTAGCTTACTGTCTTTCGTTTGGTTTAGTCCCCTTTCAGACACGTCAAGTCTTGAAATAAATTTTTTTCGAATTCACTTTTGTGCTTTCTATTTGCTTACAGACGCGTCAACTTTTATTGAATTCAAGTTCTTGATTCTTTAAATGGGAAGCAACGAAAAGATCCAAAGAGACAAGAAAACTTGAAACGAATTGACAGTACGGAGGTATCTGTACTATTCCCCTCTTTTCTCACCTCCTTCGCCATGGAACGAGCAGACTTGAAAGCAAGACTTGACGTATCTGAAAGCTGACTTACAAAAGACTTGCAACTATCTTAGCCAGAATTTTCCTGTTATACTAAAGGGCCACTGATTAAAATGGCTTAGTACTTGTGAAAGTAAAAAAAGCTCATAAAGGCCGAAAGGGCTTGGGCACCTTGAGAGAATTCATTATGCAGAGTTTTGCTTTTAGTTTGGCAATAGCTCTAATTAGAGCTTATAAAACCTTAACCCTTATCGTGCAATAAAAAAATATACATATGCTTTCTATATCTATAAGATGGATTATCGACTTGTGGAATAATAATGAACCTAAATTTGGAGGCGTAAGGAAAAGTTTCGTTTTCAAATAAACCTACACACAAACATTTCAAAACATTTATTCAAAGACTATACTAATGCATAGATGTATAGCGTACTTACGGAAAAATTATTTAAAAAAAAACTTTTCAGGTTTGCTCTCTTAAACACAAGGACTAGCGATGAGAGGGAAAGCATAAAAAAGTCGAAACAGAGAAAATGTTGCAAGTAAATGCATATATAAGGTATTAGTGCGACTATGCCACATATTTATGTATTTAACTATGTGCATACCCATTTATACATATGTATACATACATACATGTACACATATACATATATATTTGAGCAGCGATAGTCACCAAGGCTGATAGCAGCATCGAAACCGACCCACCAAGGGATCAACTACAACACCTACCCGACTTAAAGTGAACACATATCTAAATATATATCCTATACATAGGTATAAACATACATATATGTAGATATTTATACGAGCGAATATATATGTATGTAATATTGAGTATGTGCGCAGCCAGCGGGCGCACTGTCAACTTCTACTTTTACTACTGCCAGCGCTCAGAGGACGAACTTTTCACATCGAATTTTCTAGCTCAATAAATTTTTCAACAAAACTTTGTCATTCGGAAAATGCAGGTGTGCAATGCCAAAAGCAACAACAACAAATACAACAGCCTCAAAATACAGACAGAAAAAAAATAAAAAATAAAAAAGCAAAAGTGTTATAAAAGCAGCAACACCGATATGCTTAGTTTCACTCTGCAATACATACATACCTAAATTCACTTGCATATTCTACATGTAAACAAATGTACATTAATAAGTACATAGTATATATGTAATATACGTATGCATGCCATTTGGTATGCACAAGTGCCAAATGCGGCTATCCAAAGGAAAATTTTTCACCAGCACCCAGAGTGAGGTGCCAGCCGTAGCACCTACTTACTTTGCCAAGTAACACCAGCGGATTTTGCAAGCACTAGAAGGTTTTTTCTGTTGTTGGGTTTGTTGTTATTTTGTAACTTTTTTTTGCCGCTAATTTTTTTTAGAAAACTCACACGTCTGTACTATGCATGAACGCTTGTGTGTGTGTAAGCCTTATGCTTTTACCCGTTTGTGTGCGCAGAAAAGTACCCGGACGAGCACTTAAAAGTCTACATACGAGTTGTACCAGCGTTTAAGTGAGTGAGTGTATATGACATGTGTGTGGTTGTGGCAAGTGTGGTAAGGCGGCGATGCACAGTGAGCCAAAGGCAAAATTTACTAATGAAAAAGATGCACAACTTAAAATTTTTGACGGATTTTATTTTTATTTTTTTTTTTGTTATAGAACGATAATTAAATTCTTAAGTGGTTTAAGGAGCTACTTTTTAAAATTTGTATTTTCTTATATAAAATTTTTACGTGCAAAGTGCAGAAAAGTTGGCAATTTTGAAGAGATTCTCCTGTTAAAAAAAAAATAAATATAAAAATGTTTACCAAAATTTTTATTTTTTTTTTTGAAAATGTTAGTAAATATTATTGCAGTTTTTAACCGATTGAAACTTGCATTTTATTATAGTAAAATTTCATAGTTTATAGAACTGCACGCATACAATTTTTTGTAAAAATTCTAAACAAAATTTTAGTTTTTGTGAAATTTTTTTTATAACATTTGAATAGTTTCAACTAATACATGGATTTGACTGCAGTATTCACCGATGTCTTACTTAAAATATTTTTTTTTATTTCTATTTATTTATTGAATCTTTCTTTCGAAACTAACAATAAGTTTGAAAGTATTGAACGAAAAAAAATTGAAAATTGCAGTTTAAGTAAATCGAAAGATAAAGTGAAAATTGCAATATGGCTGTCAAAAAAAAAAGAGGTTTGGGTGAACTTTCAGCCGAAAATATTTTTGTTGAAGGTTGCCACCTGTTTGAAATTTTTACTTTAATTGATAAGATAAATTGAATATTACAATATTGGTATCAAACTAAAGAGGTTAAGTAAAGTTTACGGCCGAAAATATTTTTGAAGAGGATTGCCACCTGTTTGAAAATTTTATTCAATTAAATTGATCAAATAAATTAAATATTACAATATGGGTATCAAGCAGCACAAATATACATACGTTTAAGGCAACAAAAAAACATAAATAAAATTAAAAACGCACTTCGTTAAAGCTCTTAAGAATTGAATTACAAAAAAACTGTAGGCTTTACCCCTTTTCGAATAGTAAATGTCGCATTTGCACCACTGTGTGACGCAGCTCGCCGTGCAACAAAGACGGTGTGAACCAAAGCAGTTGGGCTGGACGACTGGCTGGTTGTTACATATGCATTTACATATATGTATGTAAGTATATGTGTATGGATGTTTGCGTTTATTTGTGTGTGTTTGGTGCCTTAACATTTTGTGGCTTTTGGACCGATTAGTGTCAACATGTGTTGCAACATTTCACTTACATGCGGTGCGCCTGTAGCAACTATTACCCATACTTATGCGCAACGGCATACATAAATACACGCTCCCACACATACATTTGCATAGTTGCAAATGCATAGTTGAGTTGCTAGCGGTCGCAGAGTACGCTGATTGCCGTTGGCTGCCGCGCGAAGGAGCCATTTATTTTGTTGCTGTACTTTCACTTATTCAAGGCACTCAGGTGCTGTCGTAAATAAACTTAAGTTGGTCGCTACATATTTTCACGTAGCTTATAAATACTTAAGGTAACCGTTGTATGTAGTACTTAAGGTAACTGCATTTAAGAATATCAACATATGGTTTTCTTTTACACATAAATGCATCTTGCAAATGCATTTCGTATGCCTCCTTTTCATTCATTGTTTGTGGCGCTAACTTTGCTATGCCATTTTCTATGTAGATATGTGTTTGCTTTTCGCTACATCTTTATTTTCTTATTTTTACTTTTATTTTTCACTTTGCTGTTTTTCTTCCCCCCTTTTTTAGTTTGCAAAATTAAACTTTCAACTCGATGCCATGTCGAACCAAAGGCAATGTCCTTATTCTTATATGCACCTACTCAGCGCACCGGCAGTTATTCCATACCTATGTATGTACATACAAATGTGACTAAAATCACAAGTGCAAATATATGTTTAAGTATGTATATGGGCACATTTGCAGATATGCAAGTTTTCATATTCTTTCTTCCTTCTTGCAATTGAATTTGCACTTGCGGCTGACTGTGGCGCGACCTACTTTCACAGTGCTACATAAACATAGAACTACATTCAAATTTGCACAGAAATAGGTTTTTTGTTTACACACACACATATGTATGTACATATGTATGTATGTGAGTTACACATGTGCAGTAAAGTATTTGTTGGTAAAAGTAGCAAATTTAAAAGGACATTGCATTAAGTTTTTGCATAAATTTTTTCCAAAAAAAAAAGAACGGTCTGACACGACTCTAAGTACCTACTTAGTTAGACAGCTTAATGAGCGTGTGCCATAGCTTTTAAAGTTTTTGAAGTTTCATGTAGTAAAAAGTGGTTAGTTGTCTTACTGATTACATAGCTTATCTCCTCAGCGAAGTTGGCGCGTTAAGATAAAAACAATTTCAATAAATAAAATATTTGAACAATTTTAGCCTTAAAACGTTTATTTAGGCAAAAAAGTAGCGAAATTAAAAATTTTATCATTGTCAATGAACTCTAGGAAGATTTCAAATAGAATATTTGTATTAGATGCACTGAAACTTGGCATCAAATACAGCATATCTGTGAAGTTTCAAAAGTGTGCCACCAAATCAAAAAATGTGGCAGCAAGCAGAATATCTGTTGAAGTTATTTTGAAGTTTTTAAATTTTTAAGAGTTTTTTATTTAAAAAGTTTAAGATACTTCAAAATATCCACATTAAACGATGAAAATGTTCTTCTTGCCAAAATGAAACAATCTATTATAATTGAACTTGTGTGCCGCCAACCAAAAAAAAAAAGAAAATACATTTATTATAAGATGACGACGATTTGCGAAACGAAAATTCCAATTTTAAAATTTTTACTAACACACTTGAAATTCATTCCGAAATTGTTGTATGCATGAAAAAATTTAAATATATATTTTTGTGAAGAATGCTGTAGAAAAATATTCCACGCCATTTTTTAATAACTTTTAAATAATATGACTTTTAAATTAAGGTGTGCGAGTAAAGGTGTCAGCTGCTGACTGCGAATGGTGCTACGGAGCGTATACGCTACACACGCAACGGCGGGTACAAAGAATGGACACGAAAAAAAAGTCGATTATGTTTACTCACCACTTGCGTAAAACTAAATGTAAATATAAAGTAAGTATACACATCCATAGGGTATTTTGTCCTTATTAATATCGCGTATGTATTCATCTGTAACTTGTACGTATTTTTCGAAATATGCTCGGCGAAGTGTAAGCTTGCGGGGGAAAAAATTTTGTGCAAAACGCAAGAAAAAGTATGTGTGGACTAGGAAACATACGTCGAAGCAGCCTTTGAGCAGGTTCAGGGCGCTGAGCTTTATAATTCAACGAAGACAAATGGTTTCTAAGATTCCTTCAAGCTAAAAATGTTGAACAAGCTCCTTGTTTTATGTTATTTTTTGGCCTAATATATACTTGGAGTGGCAAGCCAAGTGCCAGTGTGGCACGAAGAGCAAAAAATTTATTATCACGAGCTCTAAAAATCAAGTAATTTATATAAAAAAAAGTGTTTGCAATAACCTTTGCTGTCATTCATAAGGCAACATAAAGGCTCAGTTCGGTTCTGACCCGATTTAGCATTGAGCCATTGCCGCCCTCTTGCCATGAACTGGTATGTCAGTCAGATACGGGGTAGATATTGCTCAAAAGGACTACAACCCATCAAAGTCTTCACAATGATGACCTATTGAAAATCATTGAAAGAAAATAGTTAAAAAAGAAAGAAGACATCTAAAATTAGCAGCATTTCGAAATTAATTGGCAGAGTGGAGCAGATACCGTCACAAAAACGGGTGTCCATAGCTTAATGAGAGGGCTCAAATGTAAATGGCGCCATTTTGTTTTTAATGAATATAATTGAAAAAGGTTTTTTTTAATATAGTAAGCTTAATAAAGAAGATGATAAAATAGAAACCTTTTTTCTTAGATTGTGTAATATGTCGTTATAATGATTTTCGGCTGACCAAAATTTTTCGGGTCCATTCTTTATGAGCACAAGTTGTTATTTTTACATTTTTTAATATAGCTTTTTAAAGTTTTCATTTAAATACAATTTCGCGATGGACTCTTTCTTTATGCAAAAATTAAGACAAGGGCCGCATTACTACTTACGAGTGTAAGGCGATACGATTCCAAGTCGTTTCACTGGAATGCAAGCAATTATTGAATCCCCGGGCAGAATTTCGCTGACCTCGACACTCAGAGAAATTGCAAGGCTGACGAACACGTGCGTCATGGACAACGACATTTTCTGATACAGATATAAGGGATACTCTTGGCATCAGGTAAATAGAAATTGAATGAAAAATTCATAGAAATAGCCGATGAAAGATAGCGAATGGAACCGACCTGCCATGTTGCCACAACAATCTGACCAGCCTTACATGCTCAACGTATAAATTTTCTACCTAATTTAAGGTACCAGGACATTCGCATAGTAATTGGAGTTCTCAACGGGCATGGTCTGATTGGATTACACTCAGCTAGACTGGGTACAAGCTCGAAGTACTACTGCAGCTGCTGCATGGATGAGGACGAAGAAGTAGCCTTTCAACATCTTATCTGCCATCGCCCGGCTCCATAAAAATGGGGAGTAAAAGGACTTGGAAGTTATTTATTCAATGATCTCGATGATCTCAAAGCAATGAATGTAAGAAGTCTATGCAAAAATGAAACCCTCATCCAGTATTACGTGTTATCCCACAAGATGAGTCAGTTTACCTATAGTGAAATGCAATACTATCTGGCTTGCTGAACTCTTGGACCACTAAAATTTAAATTGCGATAGCAAGACTATCAGCAGGTTAATGCCTTGATTATTACTTTCTCACTTTTTGTAAAGGAATTTTCATTAGGGTAATGCGCATCCTTCAGGCACCCATTCACAGCAAGTACTCACAATGGACAATAAACTTAAAATATGCTGCCCGAGTGTGAATATGGGATTGATTGAGTGGCCTTGTCTAGCCAAAAACTAACGTAGTTTCAATCATATATAGTCGAACCTGTTATAATTGGGAGCACACTTACCAAGGATATCTTTAAGGAAGCCGCAATCCTCTTGGACTTTGCAAATTTTCCTCAAAAAGTTCTTTTTTTCTAAACCTCACACTCGCATAAATAAAATATATGTAGAACTATTGAATTCTCGTGACTACTGATGTACGTACATATTGAATAACTAATTTTTATTTACAATAATTTCCGCATAAAATGCGAATTTCAATTACGATATACCTATACTTCATGCTACCACAGCTATATTTGCTTCGCTAAAAATGCGCACAAGTAAATGAGAGTTACCGCTAATTAATTCCAACTGTCGTCATAAAATTTTCAATAAAAAAATAGTTAAACATGAATGGCAGGCAGTAAATTATGGCTAACCAGCAAATTGAAACATAAGTATGATGTTAAATGAAATGATGTGAGTGAAAATCAAAGAGACACATTTGCATTGCAAGAGCTCACCTCAACTTTACAAAATCAAATTCCATATGAGTGAGGGAAAATAGCAATTATTTAATTGGAAATTTACCAAAGAGTTTTATTAAGTAATGAAAAGCAATAAAGCAGTGGAGGAGGGGTCGCAAGGCAGCTAATGAAAATTGTTGGACCGAATGGGTATAACTTCAATAAGAATAAACATTTCATGTGTGCTATCATTGCAGGTAGAAAGGATTGAAAAGTTACCCACATACTCATAGTACATGAGAGTGCATACTCGTAGATATGCTATTTATATGTATGTACGTGTATTAGTTGTCTGCCTTAAATAAATATATGGAGCAAAATTAATTACATTATGCAAACATGCAAATAGCAAATGCAATAAATTACAGTAAAAGGAATTTTGGGCAGCAAATAAACTCATTCACATGCACACCCGCCCACTCATACAGAGGGCAATTGTACACTTTTGCATGCCCACACATGCATACTTATTATAAATCTAACAGCATGAAGGAATAGAGTGGCACAGTCGACGTTGAAGTTGCTATGCTATGTGGCTTGCATGCATAACTGGCTGACAGCCGAATGGGTGACTAGTTGATGGTGAAGAGCGAGCAACGTTGAAGAACTTGAGAGGAGCAGCAATTGCAGTGAGCACTCAAATAAAACCGTATGTGGTAATGTTGAGCGAAGGCTTGCAGTTTTTGGTTTTCGTTTACCCACTAAGCCAAATGACCGAAAAAATGTATTTTTACTAGATGTACTAAAAAATGTTTTTCTGTTCTGTTTAGAAAGTATGTCCACAAAGCAAAAGCAGACGGGGGAAATGCTTTCTATAACGATGGCTCCAAGGCTCAAAATAGAACTGGAACTGGATTGCATCTGGCATTCCTTTCCATTTATTCGATCCCGTTCGATCACAGCAAATTCCATTCCACCGCATTCCAATGTATTATCAATGGTGAGAGCGACGTTTGGCACCCGATCGGCCCGGGGACTATCTAAACTATTTAAAGACTGCAATAATGGCATACAGAAGTCATTTTGGTGATCGAAATGACTTTAGAAAAAATCGGCTCACTTTTGACCGCCTGTGCACTACTCTATGCCAGATGGGCAACAGGTCCTTCCAACATGATAGTTCGATTCCCAAAGCCACAACAGTCTATCTGTAGGAATATTTTGATAACAAGTTGACCGATTTTCATACACACTATGAGTCCGAATATTATATTTGATCCCCATGGAAGCAACATCTTCAAAAAAATAACCTTCAAAATACCATTTCATTACTCTTTGCAGAGTTGTCTTTTCTTTTCTAGGCTAAAATTTTAACTTCTATACTTGCACTTTCTGAATAGTTCGAAGGAGCTTCCTGTTGCTGGCATCGGATGTCTTCGTAGCATTGAAAAGGGGAATTTTCTGAGGGTTAAAGTATATATATTGTCTTAAAGCTAATTTAAACAAAACAATTGCGGCAAGTCAGTTAATTTTCCAAAATTTTAATTCCCATAAATACAAATATCTTTCATAAAAAGTAACAGTATGCTTGTGTGGTATGTTATGTTTAAGTAGAGAATGTATTTACCACATCCTGTGCCATGAAATGAACGTCAAATCACAACCGCAAAACAACAGTTGCACTGGGTTTCCAAGACGCTTCCTGCAAACTGCCAAACTAAAGGCTTGCCACCTTACCTTAGCTACANAGGCACTCAAATGGATCCGCATGTGGTAATGTTGAGCGAGTGCTTGCAGTTTTTGGTTTTCATTTACCCACTAAGCCAAATGACCGAAAAAATGTATTTTTACTAGATGTACATACTAAAAAACGTTTGGCACCCGATCGGCCCGGGGACCATCTAAACTATTTAAAGACCTCCATGGCAAACAAATTGACCAGAAGTCATTTTGATGGTGACCGAAATGAATTTAGAAAAAATCGGCTCACTTTTGACCGCCTGTGCACTACTCTATGGTAGATGGGAAACAGGTCCTTCCAACATGATAGTTCGATTCCAAAAGCCACAACAGTCTATCTGTAGGAATATTTTGATAACAAGTTGACCGATTTTCATACACACTATGAGTCCGAATATTATATTGATCCCCATAGAAGCAACAGCTTCAAAAAAAAACCTTCAAAATATCATTTCATTACTCTTTGCAGAGTTGTCTTTTCTTTGCTAGGCGGAAATTTTAACTTCTAGACTTGCACTTTCTGAATAGTTCGAAGGAGCTTCCTGTTACTGGCATCGGATGTCTTCGTAGCATTGAAAAGGGGAATTTTCTGAGGGTTAAAGTATATATCTTGTCTTAAAGCTAATTTCAACTAAACAATTGCGGCAAGTCAGTTAATTTTCCAAAATTTTAATTTCCATAAATACGAATATCTTTCATAAAAAGTAACAGTATGCTTGTGTGGTATGTTATGTTTAAGTACAGAATGTATTTACCACATCCTGTGCCATGAAATGAACGTCAAATCACAACTGCAAAACAACAGTTGCACTGGTTTTCCAAGATGCTTCCTGCAAACTGCCAAACTAAAGGCTTGCCACCTTACCTTAGCTACACTTATCACGCCCAAATTTGTATGTATACATTACCCTGCAGGAAATGTATCTAACTATAAGATAACTTGAAGTTGATTGATTATGAAGGAACTATTTAATAGTCACTATTATGTGTATATTTTTTTTTTTTTGAGGAAAGCGAACTATATTTTTAAGGCAATGGACGCGAAATAGTCTGCATTAGGTATCATATAATTTGTAATTAACTACTTTTGGACATGACACATCAATAAAAACTAGTTATCTGAATTGCCTACATATTTGTTTATTTACTATATTTAATATTACATATATATATTTTTATTTTTTTAAATTTTTTTTTTGTATTTTTCGATCCGAAAGGGCATCTGTGAAATTCAGTATGTTCAAAGATACATCTCTGACAGGAATTTCGTAGTCGAATTGTAAAAAAATCTAACTTTTTCAACTGGTTTTAAAGGCATGCGGAGCTTAACCGAAAAATTATGTCACTTTTTTTTACCAATAAAAAAGGAAAAACAACTAAATACATATATTTTCACTGTTTGTCTTTGTGTTTCTTTATTGAAAGCGAAAAATGGGCATTTGAGTAAAAAAATGTTAGTTATTAAAATTTTGCAAATTTTCGGTTACAAACTTGTGTTTTGTGTTTGGAGTCCAGGCCATAAATTCCCATTCACATGACATGAGCAAATCTCATGAGTTGTTTTTTTAGTCTCATCGCTCGGTAGAAAAAAAAAACGCTAAAGCATTCCTCTTCAATAAAGGGAGTTCCAGAAACAAGGACAATCAAAAATAAATCAAGTATTTGAACAGTTTTAGCCTTAAAATTTTTAGTTAGGCGACAAAGTACCAAAATTAGAAATTTTTTCATTGCCACTTGAAAAAATCGTAATGTTTTTTTTTTCAATTACTTTGGGAAGTTTTCAAATAGAATTTCCATATTGGAGGTAATGCAAGTTGGCACCAAATACAGCGTATCTGTGAAGTTTCAAGAGCGTGCCACTAAATTAAAAAAAAATGAAAGCATGGACCATATAAGTCGCAGCTATTTTGTAATTTTCTAAATTTAACAATTTTTTTCATTTTAAAAGTTTAGATACTTCCAAATGTCAATATTAAACTGTGAAAATGTTCTTCCTGCCAAAACGAACCAATCTAGAGTAATAAAACTAGTGTGCCACCATGTAAAAAGAAAATACATTTTACAAGATGACGACGAGTTGCGATACAAAAATCCGAATTTTGTAATTCATTCTGAAATTGTTATATATGTACATAAATAAATTAATATATCGTCACCTGAAATGCAAAAAGACGTAACAAGCATCGTCGCTGAAATACAATTATTCGTAACTAAATAATAAAAAATTCAAAATTCAGTTTTTGGCTGATGTGGTGGATTTCATCCCATACAACTCCCATAAAACGATGAAAAAATAAAAAATATTAGTCACGCCTTTTTCCATTTCAGTTATGATGTTGCTACGTCTTTTTGCATTTCAGGTGACGATATATACATCTTAGTAAATAATACTTTAGAAAAATATTCCACGCCAATATTTATTAACTTTAAATGATATTGCATTTGAGTTAAGGCATGCGAGTAAACGTGTTAGCTAACTGTGTATGGTGCTAAGGGGCGTATACGTTACATATACAACTACGGGTATATGAACCAAAGTTGTTGTTTTGACTTTTTTATACATCTTTTTTAAGTTTTCATTTAATTACAATTTCGCGATGGAATCTTGTTATTTATGCAAAACTGAAGATAATGCATTATTTAAGATAAGTGTGCCACCATTTTCGGGTATAAATACCCAAATTGCTGTCATCTGAAAGAAACTGACTCTTTTCGCGATATCACCATATAAAAGTAGTCAGTTAAAAGCAACGTAGAGTAGTCGAGTCAAAGCCGATTGAACTTATTCGCGAATATGTAGTTAGTTTAGTTACCTGCAGGGATATTTTGTTGCATTTATTAGCTTACCCGCTTAGCTACTTACATACGTCAAGCTCACCTTTAGCATGCAGCAGCCTAAATGAGCTTACTGTGAGTGAATACCGGCTCGCAGGAGTGTCATAGCCAGCTTGCAACATTAGCCGTGTGCCCAATTACATTTGTCATTTTGGCAAGCATATGGCCGCAGTGCTTTTTGACACTTATGGCAGGCACAGTTCGCTACATTATTGTTGCACGCTGCCAATATTTGCTGCCCTCAGCTTGCATGCCACCTTTGCTGTTTGTCGCACCACCCACACACACTTAATTTACGTAAATCTATGTTTAAATTAATGAATGAATACACCGGTAAGCTAACAATTCTACACTAACCTACCTACATGCATTCTACCGTTTGTGCAACCATTTCCACTTCGCCGTTATTTTTATTGTTATTGTTTTGCGCGTGCGACATTTATTCTATACAAAAACATAAAATTTATGTTGCCACTCATGTCATCAGCTCTTCGTTGAATTATGACAAAGTTAATATTGTTATTAAGTGTATGTACATATGTATGTATCCAGCAGTTGATGGTTGGCAAGCTGGCAAGTAAACAATGTTGCCACACGCATAGACTCGTGTATTTTATGGCACAATAACAAAGTTATAAATAGTAGTAGGTACATGCTTTACTATGCACTAATAACATTACTAATTCATATACATACATACATATGTACACATAAGTGAGGTGTATGCACAAACAAACAATGGAATATGTTTGTGCTAAGTCACAACCATTTGTGGTTAACATTCGCTTTTAGTTATGTTATTTATGTTGCAAGTGTCAAAGTTAATGCTGTCGGGTTTAAAGCGTCCTGCAACCTAAATACATCATCTATAATTATGTATAGGTACGTATGTATGTAAATACGAGCGCAAATCTATGCTGTAACTGAGTAAAATTTATTGCATTAACCATATTTTACAAAAGTAAATCAGGTCCTGTTGTGGATAGATTTACTGCATGGACGCAAAAGAGCAAACTCTCAGTGATGCTGCCGATGAGATAGTGTGGTTCACGTTCACACAGTGGTGGAATATATAGTAGATACAAGACCGACACGTCACTTGCACCCGTGAACATTCAACAGACAAAGCCGCTATGGGTTGCTTGAAGTCGAAAAGTTACAGTCACTGCGGCCAGTGCTGAAATTTCGTGTTCGTTTTTAATTCCTTGGCTCGTTTTTAAAAAGTGACTTATAACTCGATTGTTTTTGGTAATAACACTTCAAAATTTGTATTGAAAAAGCAAGTGTGAAAACCGCAGTTTCGAAAAAGGTGTTGGTTAGGGCCTTTGTGAATTAAGGTGGCGATATATTGCCTCAGCAAAGACGATCAGGTTGTGTAAATAGTTCGCAAAAAAGACTGCTATTGTCGAAGAATTTTTTTAAAGGACTTTGAAATTTCAAAGATATGGTAAATTCAAAAATTATTTTAAAAAAATTCAGTGATATGTAGGGAATAAATAAAAGCGAAAACTCTGTAAAATGAGAAAGAAAATTAAGTGTTTTGGTGCACAAGGACGAGAGGGTACTGAAACTCTTTTATTTTTTAAAAGGACATTTTGAATACCTATTCGTCCTTCTGCACTAAAAAATTAAACATTTTACAATTCTACATTTTATCTTTGTACTGTTATTCTACAATATCCTATTGAATTTAAGTACAACTCGTGTTGATCTATACCTAATGCACAACACCTGAATTTCTCGTTTCATGCAACATTTTCTGATGAACAGCTATTTCACAATTCAAAGTACAATTTAAAGGAATATTTCACACATAACCACGGTTGCCACTTCATCAAAATTTTGTGTACCACATTATACAAGTAAAATGGCCCAAAATAAAATAAAATGTACCATTTTTTGTCGTCCAATAAAAATTTATACAGTGACTCAAACAAGTGACCACATGTTGATTTTTTGACGTAGAATACGTCTTACCTTAAGGTATGGGGGC